>NC_023758.2:2518810-2703810 GCF_000499845.2 Phaseolus vulgaris | reverse complement strand
TTCTCTTACGCTTCTCACGCCTCTTTTCTTCTTTTTACTGCTCCGTCTTATTAGGATTTTTTCCTTAGGTCTCTATGTTCTTGCCCTTCAATCGAGGGTTGCTGGTCCCTTTCATCTTTCTTTTGCTTCCGCAGGAACAACACCTACTCTGTTATGGTATCATAGCTCTTCCTTTGAAGTGTTCTGTTGCGCGCTCTGTTTTCTTTCCTTTCTTCATCTTTGTAATTTTTCCTGTATTTACGTTATTTTTTCTTGTTCTTTCCTTAGCAAAATGGCAGAAGAAAAAACGACAAGATTGGCTATGATAAAAATCTCTACGAATAGTTATCTCTATCTCCATCCCGGTGAAAACCCTACGACGCCACTAGTTTCCCCAGTTCTTGACTCGACAAACTATCATTTTTGGAGTAGGTTTGTGATAACGACGCTAAGTTCAAAGAATAAAGTGGAATTTGTCCTGGGCACTCATCCTTGCCCACCAACGAACGATCCCACTTATTCAACGTGGATCAGATGCAACAACATGGTTGTGTCATGGTTAGTACATTAAGTTTCTCTCCCTATTAGACAAAGTGTAATATGGATGGATGTTCCTGTTGATGTTTGGAACGATTTGAAAACTAGATATTCTCAAGGTGACCTCTCAAGAATTTCTGATTTGCAACTAGAGGCATCTTCTTTAAGTCAGAATGATTTTTCAGTAACTAATTATTTTACACGACTCCGAATTATTTGGGATGAACTCGACAATTTTCGACCTAACCCTATATGTGTTTTTCAATATTGTAGAGCATGGGAGCTTTGATATTTCAAATCCATGATGAAGCTTGAAGCTACTACTTTTGGTTTGGGTTTAGATTAGAGTGTTTAGAATCTATGTAAAGATCAGTTCTTGACCTTTACACAAAGCTTGCCCAATCTATTTTAAAAAGAAATGTGTTTTTCTAAGCAAAAGAGAAAAACAAACGGTTGAAATATCGAAATACTCAGTTGTTTATCACTTGGCTTGTTTAAAGGTTTTAAAACTGTTCTTGACTTGGTTATGTAACTGCCTAACCAATTCAACCGGTTAAAACTCAACCGATTGATTATGACATTTCATAACAACTTTTTGAAGACCTGTTAATCTGTTTTGGATGTGAATCAAAATTGTTTTGGCAATAAATGCTGTCTAGAACGACTAGTTTTGTGTGCTATAAATATAGCCTTTCTTTCAAAACAAAAAACACAAGTTTTTACACAGTTTGAAATCAAACAAAGTGAGATTGAGATTAGTTTTGAAAGAAGTTTTTCAAAAGTTTGCAAGATTGTTGTATAGCTTTGCATTGGTACAAGATCTGATCATAGGAGCTTCCTGGTTTCTGTAATCTCAGGTATTTTCTATTCCTTTCATGATTATTGTAATTGTACTTTCATAAACTTGTAAGTGTGTGTGAAATCCTGTAAAGTCAGAGGGTGTTCTGACTTGAGGTGTGTGGTTGCAAAAAGGGTGAGTGGATCTTGTGGTTTTCAAGGTCACCTCTTTATGGTTGTGTTATTGTAATCTGTGAGTGATTACTAGTGGAACCCAGTGGTTGTTCTGGGAACTGGTTGTAGCTCAAGGTTGAGTGAACCAATATAAAATTGGTTGTGTAAATCTCTATCTCTGACTCCTTATAACTGTTTGCTTTTACTCTGCTTTTGCTGCTGCTATAAACAACCGGTTAAAACATATTTTCAACCGGTTAAAATTTTGTAAACAGTTTCTTAATCATTGTTTGATTGCTTTCCTTGATTGCTTTATCTGTGAATTGTATTAAAGCTTCATTCCTAATCAATCTTTGCAAAAATCTTTGATAAACAATTCACCCCCCTTGTTTAAACCATCAATTCTTACAAATATAAGTGTGCATGTTTTGTAGCTTCTGTTATTAGTCAAAGAAAATGTGCAGATCAAGCCATGCAGTTTTTTCGTGGGCTTAATTACCAGTTCAACAACATTCGATCTCACTTGCTCCTTATGGAACCAATTCCACCCATTTCGAAAATCTTTTCTCTTGTGACTCAGCAAAAACGTTAATTGGCAAGTAATTTTTTTATTGCAAATATTAATCATGCTAGTGCGAACCGTAATTCTGATGTTACATGTTCTTTCTATGGTAGATTGGGTCACACTGAGAACATCTGTTTAAAAAAAGTGGGTTTCCCTAACCAAGAAAATAAAAATTCTAGATTCAACAACAATCGAAAAATTTGTACCCATTGTGGTAGGAATGGTCACACCATAGATACATGTTAGAGGAAACATGGTTTCCCTCCCGGTTATAATTCCTCTACTAATAAGACTACTCCTTTACTTAATGTTGTTTTAACTGATGGTATTTCTTATGAGAATTGTCAACAAGAACAGGAAAATGGAGACATGCACTCTGTTTTCACAGCTCAACAATTTCAAGTCCTATCTGCCTTAATCAAGAAAAATGCAACAAACAATGTTATGAGTCAGACTCCAACGCAAGCTAACCAAGTTGCCTCTTTCACTGTTGATACCAAGCACAAGGATTCTCCAACTGGTAATGCCATTATCTCGAATCTTTATACTACCATTAAAGGCTCTTCACTATAAAAAAACGTGTATATAGTGGCGGTTTTAATATGGCGGTTACTAAACACTGCCACAATTTTCTGTATAATACGACAGTTTAATAACCGCCAGAATTCTCCGTCAAACTGTGTCATTTAGAACCGCCACAATTTTCCTTCGAAATATTCACTCTCCCGCATTTTCTTCCCTCCATACCATTCCTTTTTTTTCAATTTTTTTTTTCTTTTGACCCTTTGAAAACCTCACTTTTACCTCTTTGGAAACCTGACCCATTCACACCTCACAAAGAACAGTCTTTCGAACCCTTTCACTAAACCCTAAATCTTCTCACTCTCATTACCGCAAACCCTCCCACCCCTCCTCACATAGAGCATTCTTTCCAACTCTTTCTCCACACTCCTCCCCTAAAGTCACTCGGTGACTATCATTTCCCAAACCCTTCCATTTGTGAATCGAAAGAGAAATAAGGAAAGGGGGAAATGATTTCGATTTCAGAAGAGGAATATTAATACTAAGGAGCTTGTGAAAGAGAGGGTTCACTCTTCCACAATGAAGACGACGAAGGGTGGTAAGGTCATGAACCCCACCAATGCTTATCGAAAGGAACTTTGCGAGAAAATAATTGAAGAGGGTATTCTTCACTTCCTCAACCCACACTCCATTTTCTCTTAGCTTTTGATGTCTTTTTGTCGTTCCTCTTTTTTCTCTTATCCCTACCCTAATTCGTGTTTTACCCTTTTATATACTCTGTTTTTAATTGATTGAAAGTGCAAGTAGTTTCTCTTCAAATTTGATGATGCGAAAAAGGTGTAAATAGGGTTTTAAAATAAATAAGTTGTTTTAGTTTCAATCAAATGAACTTATAACTTAATTTGTTGTGATTTTTGTTCCTTAAACTGTGTGTTCTTGTTATTTATTGCTTGTGTTTTTGATAAATTCAACTCATGGTCGGATTTGTTGTTTTTACAGCTTACGGTGTTATGGCTTATGCAACTCAAGTGCGTCCTGGTGATTTTATTGCTATTGGAACTGGGTGTTGGTTCTAGGTAAATAATTAATTTTTAAAATATTTTTATTTTGTTAAATATTCACCTTGATGTGCCTACTGTCCTTTGTATTTGTCTTCAAATTTTCTAGGTCAAGAAAAAGTGGATAATTCTTGTTTGTGGTATTGTATATTTTACCACTGCTAAATATTGTCAAGCCTAAGTGCTTGGAACTTGTAATAACCATTTTATTCACATTTGATTAGGACTATATTGCCTAAGTTACTTTAAATTGTTGGAAACTAGTTCTGAACAATATATGTCTAATATTATTCAAAAAATTAAATGTGCCACCCACTAGGCCATTGAGAACCTAAGAAATATTTCTCCCAACTGGTATTAGTGAAAAAGGAAGAAAAAAATGGCAGTATGTGGAGTTCCAAACCAACTGGTATTACTGCAACATTTTTGTTTTGTTTTGGGTTTCGCTGGTTTTTTTGGTGAAAGGGTGTGGGTATAGTAAGTTATCTCTTTTCATTTGGTTGTTGCATTTTCCAGTTAGCTAGTTTGGTTGTAGTGTTGTAGTGTTTTTGGATTAGTATAGTTTCTATTTTGCTTTAGAAGTTGTTGGTGCAGTTGGTTCTTTGAAGCTACCGCAAGTGCTATTGCATCATTTTTAGGGTGTAGTTTTTTGTTTTTATTGTTAGCTACATAGGGATGTTAGGTTTACTACCTTGTGCCTAGTTATTTTGGTGTAAAGTAATAATGCATTTTGGGTACAATTTCTTCATCATGAAAAGTACTGCATTCTACATGGATGATATTAGCTTACATGGAAAGTACTGCATTCTGTATAACCTTTCCATATTTGTATCAAACAGGTTCTACTCTTTTATTTTCTTTCTCCATTTTCCTCATTGGTTCTATTATATATTTTAGTTACGTATCCCCATTCTCCACAGTTTATATTTTCTATGTTTTGTAGTTTCTTTTATTTTCAGTAAGGTCTTCATATATGTTTATTGCCAATTTCAAAGCCTGGTGTATCTCAATTCTGTTCAAAGTTTCTTTTGGCCAATGTTTAGGTATCTCTGTATTTTTCTTTTGCAAGTGATATCTTTCTCAACATCTTTTCCCTCTGCAGGTTTTCTTTCATTGGCTAGAATTTTTTTTTCTGTTGGTTTTATTTTTGGTTTTTAGTTTCAATCCCTTGGATTATAAATTATTGATGTTTATATAGCTAGGTAAAGCATGAAATAAACAACCCTTCAACTCTCATAATTGCTTAGTTGCTCCTTTTCTCTTTACTTTTCTTTACATTGTTGATCTTATAAACTGCTCCATCCCCTGTGCAATGTTCCTTTTGCAACTAACTGGTGAAACAGTGAGAGAAGTAGAGGCTATAGCTGATATTGCCCAGTAATTGCCTAGGTACGCTATCTTTCAAGTCTTAAGGTTTTTTCTGTAAATTATATATAACATGACAATAATAAATATGTGTTTGGTCCATTTATATATAGGTTGGGGTGAATAAAGAAGTGGAGATATTGATGGAAAGCAAGGTTTTGTGTAATGTGGTGGTGAAACCTGGATGGATCAAACCTTTGTTTTTGGAGTCATCGCAGTTCTTGAGTGCATTTATGGAGAATCGACCTACTGCAAAGTTTTAAATTGTTCTAAGTACATGATGTTTGAAGAATTATAATTGTATAAAACTAATAATGGTTTTATTTTCTTACCATAAATATGCATATATATGAAACTAGAAAACTCCTTATGGAAAGGAAATTGGATTATTGTTTTAAGCTAGTGCTTATAACTTGTTTCCTTAATTCGCCTTCTTGTTTGACAATGATGGATATGAAAATTAATTATTTAATTATTATTTCTTGAGTTTATTGTTTATTGTGAAATTGGATTGGTGATGGATGAATTGGAAAAGTTTGGAACTAAATTAATTGAATAAATTAGACATGAAATTGGGTAATTTGGCTATAGAAAAATCTCAAGAAAATAACTCTGAATTAATGTATATGTATTATATTCACGAAATGAATTTAATTATGATATCAAATTAAATAATATTATGAAATTAAATTAAAGTTTAATTATGATATGAAATTAAATTATATAATAGAATTAAATAAATTATTATAAATATTAAAAATAAAATAAAATTAAATATTTAATATTCGAATTATGACAGTTATAAAGGGTATTATAAATGCCATACTATACTGTATTAAGTGGCGGTTAGAACTGCCACTATTTACTCTAGAATTAGTTTAACCAATTTTAACATTATGACATTTATAACTGACGTAAATTACACGCTTAAAACCGCCACTTTATACAATGCATAATATGGCGTCTGCTACAACGGTTCTCAATTGACCGCCATATTAAACTTTGTGGCGGCAAGAATTTTGGCGGTACGCGGTACCGCCACTGATGTATAATGTGACGGTTAAAAATGCCAGTATTTACGAAAATAACCGCCACCACATACACGTTTTTTTGTAGTGCTTGGATCTTAGATTCACGAGCCACTGATCATGTTTGCACTTGACGGTATGATTTTACATCATATAAAAGTATTAAGACTTTTCTTATTAGTTTGCCAAATGGAAATTGCTTTTACACTAGCTATTCCGATACTGTTGCATTCAATAACAAATTTTACCTAACAAATGTCTTATATGTACCTGAGTTCACCTTTAATTTGGTTTCTACTTCTAAACTTGCTTCGAATTTAAACTGTAATTTGATATTCTAATCTAAGGAATGTGTGATACAGGACAATCTAACACGAAAGAGAAGAATGGTACAGTTGAGGCCAAAGATGGCTTGTATGTTTTTCATGCTTATGTTTTTCAAAGACATGTCACAAACAAATTTGTTCCTTCTTTTCATTTTGTTTCGAAGGATACTAATTTGTGGCACAATAGACTGGGTCATCTTTCTGATGAAAGATTGCATGTATTGAGATCTCGGTTCTCTTTTATTTATGTTCAAAAAACAAATATGTGTGATACTTGCCATAGAGCAAAGTAAAGAAAACTTCCTTTTGTTTTAAGCAATTGCGCAACTTCTAAAATTTTTGAGCTTTTACATATGGACATTTGGGGCCATTGCTCTATTATCTTTATGCATGGTTTTCAGTATTTTTTAACTATTGTGGATGATTTTTCCTGGTATACTTGGGTGATACCTATGCACACAAAATCTGAAGCCAGAACTCATATATATAGTTTTTTTTATCTTATGTTGAAAATCATTTTCAAACCACTGTAAAGATTATACATTTTGATAATGGGGCTGAATTTGCTATGACAAATCTGTTTTCCTCAAAGGGCATTATTTATAAAAAAAACTTACATAGAAACACCTTAACATAATAGTATTGTAGAACGCAAACATCAACATATTCTTAATGTAACGCATGCTTTGCTTTTCCAAGCTAACATGCCCCCTATTTTCTGACATTTTATTGTTTTACATGCTATTTTTCTTATCAATTGTATCCATACTCCTTTGCTGCAGAACATGACTCCTTATGAAAAATTAAATGGTACTTTGTATAATATTTCATCTTTACGTGTTTTTGATTGTCTTTGCTACTTAAGCACCATCACATCTCATAAAAAGAAACTGGATCATAGGGTTGTATCAGGTATTTTTCTTGGTTTTCAACCACACACTAAAGGTTATCTTTTCTTGAACCTTAAAAATCATATAATTGAGATCTCCAGACATAATGTCTTTTATGAACATCACTTTCCATGTAAAATGAGAGATGATGCTAATGAAAGTCCTAACAATTTATCTTTACCTGTTCCTCCATCTTATAATTCCACGTATGATTTTTTCTCTGACAATTATGATATTGCCATTGAAACTGTGATTCCCACTGAAAATACAGGTCCTAATTCACTTAGAAGATACACTCGGGTTAGGAGAGCCCCAGCCTACCTAGAATATTTTCATAGCGACTTCCCATCTACACATGCTGTAAGTTCTAAATACCCTATTAATAATTTTATACCTTATCATGCTTTATCTTCTAATTTTAAACACATTATTACTTCTTTTTCTTCTTCCATGGAATCCCACAATTATGAGGATGCTTCCAAACTTGACTGCTGGAAAGAAGCAATGGTAGCCGAACTTGCTGCTCTTTCTGCCAACAACACATGGACAATGGTGCCTCTTCCCTCGGGAAAGAAAGGTATTGGATGTCGCTAGGTGTATAAGGTCAAACACAAATCAGACGACACAATTGATCGAAAGAAGGCGCGTCTGGTCGCGAAAGGTTACACACAACTTGAAGGCCTAGACTTCTTTGATACATTTGCTGACCACCTTGCGCCTGATTCTCACTCTTGCTGTGTCAAACAACTGGGTCCTTAAACAACTGGATGTTAACAACACATTTCTACATGGAGATCTTCTTAAAGAGGTCTACATGAAGCCACCTCCTGGAGTTGAGGTCCCCAACTCAAACACGGTTTGCAAACTGCAACGCTCCCTTTATGGTCTACGCCAAGCTAGTCGGCAATGGTACGCAAAACTATCCCAATTCTTGCTTGCTAATGGTTATATTTTATCTGCTACCAATCATTCATTGTTTATAAAAACACATGAAACTCACATCACTGCTCTTCTTGTGTATGTTGATGACATTGTACTCACTAGCAATAATTATGAGAAAATCATTCATGTTACCACGCTGCAACATCAACACTTCAAGATTAAAAATATGGGTGATCTAACTTTTTTTTTTTCTGGGATTAGAAGTCGCCCGAAGCACTGCTGGTATTCACCTATCACAACGAAAGTACACAATGCATCTCTTATATGAGACAAAAATGCTTGATTGCACACCTGTCCCGACACCCATGGTCCATTCTACGCAGCTTTCAAGTACTGAAGGTGTTCCCCTAGCTGCAACAGAATCCTCCTCGTATCGCTGCTTGATAGGAAGACTTATCTACTTGACAAATACCGGACCAGATATTGCATTCAACGTGAACAAACTAAGTCAATTTGTTTCAGCACCCACAACAACACACCGTCAAGCAACTTTTCGCTTTCTTTGATATCTCAAGAATGCACCCGATTATGGTCTTTTTCTGTCAACAAGAAGCCCTCTTCAAGTAAAATCCTACAGTGATTCAAATTGGGCCACCTGTCCTGAGACACAAAAATCTGTAACCATGTTTGCTATTTATCTGGGAAATCAAAGAAGCAACAAACAATCTCCAAAAGTTCTTCAGAAGCCGAATACAGAGCACTAGCTACCACCACATGTGAGATCCAATAGCTTACTTACTTGCTTTAAGATCTCCATATTCACTCCATCCAACCTGCCATCCTCTACTGTGACAGCCAGTTCGTAATAAAAATTGCATCCAATCAAGTTTTACACGAAAGGACTAAACACATAGAGATAAATTGTCACCTTTTTAGGAAAAAAGCCAATGTTGGACTGATAAAAATACTCCCCATCTCTTCTTCCATGCAAACTACCGACACCCTCACCAAGGCTCTACCTCTATCTATGTTCTTGCCCTTCAATCGAGGGGTTTTAGTCCCTTTCATCTTCCTTTTGCTTTCGTAGGATCAACACCTACTTTATTAATTCATGCCACTAGTTTGACATAATTTTTGGTAATAGCGATATTTGATAAACTAAAATCTTTTATGATATTTATTATTTATAATATAATTTACATAGCTTTTTCAAAAGATAAACTATTTTATCTATTTTAAAAAATTTATAGAGAAGTTTATATTATTTAATTTATCCTTAAATTAGGAGTTTGAGGAAAGTTGGCGCTTCGCCATGCTCTTTCTCAGAAATTTTACTAAAATGGTGTAATTTAGTTTGAATATCACGTAAATGGGTAAATGTAGAAAAAAATTATAGAAATGAACATTTTTGAGTTAAAGTTGTCAATAGTGTAGACAACATTAACTAAATCCATTATTTTTCCTACTTTTTATTTTCTTTTTTAATTAAAGTTGTCAACCAGTTTGACAATTTTAGTTTGAATAAAATTAGACATTGGATTTACAACTTCAAGGTATTTTATCTCAATTAAAGTTATCAATTTCTTTGGAAACAATTTCTATTTTTTAAACAAATGATAATTAATATTTTTCAAAATTAAAAAATGTATATAATAATAATTTAAAAATTATTTAAAATGACATGAAGTGAATAATAATATTGTGAAAATTTGAATTTTATAGATAAATAATATTAAAAATTTAAACTAAATTTTGTTTTCACAAAAAACAAAGTTACCTAATATTAAGTTGGATTAAATAGGTTGTGTAATAAATGTAAAATATTTAGTACTTTTTAAATATTGTTAAAATTAAAAATATTCATTAAGTAGCTTTTATAGTTGATACAATTATAAATAAAAGGGTAGCGTTTAAAAAATATTTATAAAATGATAAATAAGTACAATTTATACATGATTAGAAAATAGAAATGTAGGAAAAGTTGTAATCTATGAGAGGCTGTGCCACAGGGTGATCTTCTTTGATGTCTCTGTGGTCGTCCTTGTGGTTGTTGTTTGGATGGAAGGGTAGTAGGGGGCGGAGGTGGAATAGCATTGTTAGTGCCTTCGACTTCATTGTCATCACTCTTATTTCCAGACACTTGTGAAGATATTTTTGGTCGATAATACTTCATGGATGACATTAGATTGTAGGCAGATGAGGGAGGTCATGGTAGAGGTTTCAAAGGGATTTGATGGACCAACAACAAATTGTTGTTGAGATGGAAATGTTGAGTAGTTGAAAGGTGGTCGATGGAATGATGATTGGAATGGTATTTGAGGTTGATCCCTATATCCAAATAACTGGGTCAGTTGAACACCTAGCGGACGAAAAGATTATTGTTGAAACGATTCAACTTGAGAAGAAGACCTGACATGATGTTGATAGTGATGTTGTGTAGTCTCCTGTGGCATATCATACTGTTTTAAAAAAATGTGTTAATTTTGGATGAGTGAATGAAGAATAATAAATAATTTTGTAATTGAACTTACATTATCACCGGACAATGACTATATAGGTGAGATGTAACATATAATATGGTTGATGTACCATTGCATGTATGTTAAACTAACATTCCTGAATTAGACGATTATAACGGTCATTCCACATAGCTATCCATGCGACATGATATTGTGGCCAATATCGATTAGTTCGTCCTCTCATCCTCTATGTAACGTTGATCAAGGTTGAATGAGTCACTTGGAATACTCTGTCGAAATCCAAATTGACACATCAATCTGATGAAATTCAACCGTTATGAAACATATGAGAGGAATTGCCGCTCGTGCAATTCGGGAAACCTCAATAGTGATCAAACGCCTAATATAATCCACTTGATATGTAGTTCAAAGAAACTATAAATAAATGTTTGAAATATCAGTGATATGAAATTTTCAGTTAAAATGGTATGTTAATTTATATATTTTTTAGAACCTCTTTAGCATTAATGTCATCAAACATTGCTCGTATTTGGGGAACAATGGTTCCTCATGTGTGCATCCTATGCATCCTCTGAGTCCACCTAACGTAAACAAAAGAATATTAAGAACTTTGTTTTCTTTCTTGAAAATTAATATAAAAATAACATACCTTTTCTCGAGTGGGAAACCAACACCTTGTTGAACTTCTTCATCAGTCAATGGTTGAAGTTGTAGATAAATGCATGTTAGGTGTTTGATAAGTGTCTAATTTCAGTAATATTTCATATTAAAATATAGGCACTTATGAGGATTTATTGCTAATTTACATATAAAATAATCCCTAATTTATGAATTTATACCTTTTTACATTTTTTATGATCTTTATTTGAATAAGAGTATTTTATTCCCAAATTTGGTGTTAATTGCAGATTTCTAAGGAAGATTGGAGATTTGGATTAAAGATGAATGATTTGAGCTAAAAAGATAAAGATAGAAGGTCCCAGAATGGAAAAGATGCAAAGAAAGATTGGGCCCTTTTTTATGTTTGATCATTTAGCCCATTAGCGCGACACAATAAACAACCTAACCCTAGAAAACTAGGATAAATAGAGGGCTAGAGGCTCAACCTTAGGGTGCCAGATTGAGAGGAAAACACCATAGAGTGAATTGTAACCCAATTGGGAGAATGGAAGGTGATAGAAGTATGCGTGGCTAATTCTACCCTTTGGGATTGGGAGTAATCTGCTCAAACTCTTATGTATTGAGGCGATATTTTATATATTAATATTCAGTTCTTGATTGATTATTGGTATTGTTGTTTTACTTTTAATTCTCTGTGACAAATTGAGAATCTTAAATCTGACCGGGAGGTATTTTTAGGGTTCGGACCTAAACAACAATACTTAACATATTTGAGTGCTAGGAATAGACTTGAAATGTTAATTGCTATTAAACGTCTGAGCTTCGTTCTAAGTTGTTCTTATAAGTATGCGAGGGATCGATAGTTAGGGAACATTCTTAAGGATTTTATATGCGAGGAATCGATATAAATGATTTTTATACGAGCATCAATTTCAATTAAAGAATAACATGCTAATCAAAATACATGAGAGTGAGAGAGATGAAACTTAATCCCAATTTTTCCAATTGAAGCAACTAATTCTTTGTTTGTTTTCTTATTGATCAGTGCCAACATAATCACTTCACACTCTTTTTTATTGTTCTGTTGTTATATTTAGCGAATATTGTACTCGATGATTCACTGTTCTTTGTGGGATCGATATCCGTCCTTAGGGACAATTATTACTTCTGACAAACGCGGTGCACTTGCCGTAAAAGGTCATCAGTGTTCTCATGCCAAACACTGTAAAAGCAGCGTGCAACCTCAAATATTATCTAGATTAAAGTCTATTCCATGATCGAGCGCACGGTACAGAGAATCCAATACAACTGACCCCCAAATATAATTCCTGACGTTGTTCAAGTCAGCCAACAATAATAGATACATTAAATGTACCTTACTACCTGAAGAATCAGGCATAAATAGGTTTTCAATAAGTGTTAACATGTGGGCTCGAGCATGTTGAGCAATAACATCATCGGTTGCATATGTGGCAATTCCTAAAAAGTGTTGTTAAGCCAAGACAAATTAATTGCATTTCCTTTCACCGCTATAGCGGGTGGTATAAATCCGAGCAACTACTCACACAAATATACTAAATCACCACTAGTAATCCCGATGACAGCCTGTCCATCAACATGTAAACTCAATACCAATTCCAAATCTTCCAAAGTAACAGTTGTTCCACCGAGAGAAAAGTGAAAGGTACGAGTCTCTGTTCTCCACCTTTCCACTAATGTTGTAGTACGTGATTGAAGTCAATGTTCTTAAATTTTAACAAATGTCCAAAACCAGAATGATCAATTAACTGTCTGACTCGTTGGTCAAGTATGTCCTCAAGCTTTAGTACCCATATTGCATGTCTTCTGGGTTTCAATAGTGTTTCATACGTCCTTAGTAACATGTTTTTCTTGAAGTCGTAATAGGGACATATTCACGGAAAGACTATGAGATGCCATAAAATTCTAATAAGATGATTCCTAAAAATACAACCAATTTTTAAATTAGCTTTGAAGATAATTCCTATAAAAAAGAGTATTCATGTGTAGATCTCAAATATAAATACATTTTAATTATTTTATATTTTATTTAATAAAATTACACTTTAAATTATATTATACACTATTATCAATAAACATTTATTTTCTTAAATTAAAAATAAGAAAAAAAGATATTACGGTTATGGTATACTATGTATTTAGAAAACATATTATTATTATTATTAAAACTCTTATGGATCTGTGTGGTAAGAATTATAATTTATAAATAATCTACATAAAGGTTATTTAAATTGTTTAGTGTGTGTATAGTTTGTTCTTGGGTCTATTTTCGCTTAAGCAAGATGATTCTTGCTCAATCGGACTTGTTCTCAATATCACTTTCGCTCAAACAAGATTATTTTTGCACAAGCTAAACAAAATAAAAAACTTAAACTTTGAAATTTGTTTTGGAAATACTATTTGATAATAGTTTAATAGTTTACTATTTATATTAAATCATATGTAATTTTTTTATTTATATATGTAATTAAAACAATTAGTTTGTGTATTTATATGAATTTTTTTTTATATCTTTGAATTGTTTATAAACAATTAGTTTATGTATTACAAAATATATTTTGTAATACTTTATGGATAATACATGTATGTGTATATGTATATATTTAATTATGTATATATTTTAGATGATGTAACTAGAGATGTTACAATAGCAAAGATAAAAGAGTGAATTATGAAATTGGTGAATTTTTTAAATTTATTGAAATAGTTAATTTTTCTAAATGATTTAATTGGACAAATAATGTTTTCTATTACAATTTCAAAACAAAAAAGTTTTTAAAATAATCATGCAACACTTCAACTTTCTATTTTATATTTTAAAAACTTTCTATGTTTATGTAAATAAAGAGTACAAAATATGTAGAAATTTTCTATTCTTATATAATGAACGAGTAAGAAAAATTGATATAAGTGACTGTGATACTCCTCTGACCTAATATTGATAATATTTTTTGGATTTTTTAATTGTATTGTTTAACTTTTTTTTTTCTTTCTGAAAGTCATACTCACTTATTTTTTTTTAATCTTATACCTAAGAAAAATGATGTTTTGAAAATCTTGAAATTTCTATAAATTTTTTATGTGATGGGTTTAAATATAAATGTATATAATAAAGGATAAATTTATAATTAAATGATATAAAAAAATTAAAATAATAGTACGAAAGTTATAATATAGTTTTAGAAAAATTCTCAATTTGTGAAATACATCATTAGCCCATACCTAACCATACATAATTTTCAAAACTTTCACTAGCAGCTTTGAGATGCAGAACTCTGCCAGCTATCAGTAGGCATGAGCAGTAATGTGTACCTAAGATTCTCCAGAGACCTGAACCACAACTCAAAGGGATTCCTATTGTTGGTACTAGTTTCTTTTTTCCACCAAGAGTTGGTAGCTCCGTCTATGATTGGAGCAACAAGGAAACTTCTGTCTATCATATTATTCATTTATTTATTTTAAAACGCCCTTCCTGTTACATGAATAACTAGTTGACTTGCAGCATCATCATCTAATATTCTAGAGCTGTCTATAGAATATTATAAACCTAGAGCCATATTATAATATTGCACAAATTTGCTAGGTTACTTTGTGCCTCATCATAAGTTAAAAATGAATCTGTCCTAAGGAGTACATTTTTACTGCACAAATCAACTATAGAGTGGATGAACAAAATCCTGAATTCTTCTCTGCAATATTGTGATTTTGAGGTATGAAATATGAGCTTAATGCAATGACAGAAACATATACTTTAAACTCAATTCTCTTTCTCTAATTTGTTTGGACATGCAATAAACAACTCCATCATTTGATTCACTTTCAATTGTCATATAAAAGAAGTACAGAGAAATAAGCAAATTTAGTCTGAGGAGAACTGCAATTGCTATTCGTTTTACGAACTCTACCTCAAACATAAAGAACAACAGGGATGGAAACACTAAATGTTGAAAACTCCCCAAGTTCATCATTATTGACTAAGGTGCAATCATTATTTAAAAAAAAGTACCATCTTGGATGTGAGAAACTAGATTGGCTTCACTCAATCAACGAGCTGAGATGGAAGTGACAATTTGAGTAGCTTCTACATCTAATCCAGAAGAAGTCAAGGATCTCTCCAGTGTCGCGGGAGATGGTTGAGTGAGAAGGGAGAGACTAAGGACAATTTCTGCTATGGTTGGTCTGGACAAAGACTTGTCTGCAGTGCAATTCATTGCCAAGGAGGCCAAGCTGAGAGCATAATCAATAGGATAATAATTATCTAACTTAGGATCCATCCATTTTCTGAGCCTCTCCTCTCTATTCTCTTCTTGATCAAAGATCTTCCAAATGTCCGTCCACAGCATAACCACCTCACCATTTTCTTTGGTTGTCATGGCTTTCCTGCCAGTAAGCAATTCTATCAGAACCACCCCAAAAGCAAATACATCTATTTTTGACATCATGGGGTTGGTAAAAGTTCTGGCCATGGAGAAATTTGCTATCTTGGCCTTAAAGTTGGAGTCAAGAAGGATATTACTGCTTGTGATGTCCCTGTGGACTATTCTTGGATAAGCATGTTCATGCATGTACTGCAGACCCATTGAAACATCCACTGCTATGCTTATCCTCTGGCACCATGTAAGGGAGGTCCTCGAGTTTAATGTCTCTGAACAAGACTTGGCGAAAAGCCACTCTTGAAGAGACCCATTTTCAGCATATTCATAAACCACAAAACAATTTCCATCATTATCTGATGAGACACCCATTAGTTTCACCAGATTTCCATGATTCACCTTCTGCAGAATTTTCAGCTCCTCCGTGACATCTTCCTTGAATCTTTTTACTGCTAAAACCTTACCCTCTATGTTAGCCTTGTACACTGATTCCCCAATCTTGCACTGCTCACTGAGGTTCATAGTAGCTTCCAATATTGCACCAGTTTCATACATTGTAGGCTTACTTACATAGCCTGAAACTCCAGAAAGTAGTTTATCTGCAGTTTCAGCTGATGAAGCACTCCTATTCAAACTCTTCATTTTCAGACAACATACACACACCAGTAATATTGCTGAAACCACAACCAGTAGTGTGCATCCCAGGCTGATACCAATTATAACTGGAAGACCAATTCTGTGTTTTCTTCCATCTGAAGGAGATTGAATAAGATCTGGCAAGAGTGTAACTGGGATCAAAACTGGAAGGTTGCTTGCGGCAGTGAAGTTTTGACCATAGTTGTTTTCACTCAATATGTCCTGTGGTGATGCACCTAACTTGTTACTTACAAAGGAAACATTGTCATTGGGCTGCCAGACGTGAGTGATCAGGTACTTTATCCCTCTATCCAGCTGGTTCTTTGAAGGACACTTGCAGAATAAAGGAATTACAACTTGGATGCCTATTGGCAAAGTAAATGGACTTAGACCTGGGTTTAAATCCATCACTGCATGCCAATTTGTGAGATTCTGGTATAAAGTGGTCGCAACAAAGTAGAAGCTATCACCTTGGTTGATCTCATAGGAGATGTTGGCGAAAGAGCGGTTTCCAGTGCAACCACAGGTTACTGGTATCAGTAAGACTTGGCCTGGAATCAACTTGTCTTCCTCATGCTGTAAGTTGCTGGCTCTGGCAATTGACAAAGGACTCGTGTCAAATATATTAGATACGCTGGTCAGACTCAAAAAATTTGGCGACTGGGATATGTATGTCACATAGGTTTCACATGAAGGAGGTGAATTGGAAGGGCATGAAAAGTTTGTTCCATTGGTCTGTTGTGATTGAGCTTCAATACAAGTGAAAAACATGAGTACCACATAAAGAATCTGAGCACCAAGAGTAAGAGAAACAAAGAAGACAGCCATTGATGTGAAGTTGTGAACAAATGAAAGTTATGAGGCAGTCTACTATCACTGGCAATCGTCGTTGTTGATATGTAGTTCTTTGTCAATAAAAATATCTTTTGGCTTAATATAAAAATATGGTCCTGTTTGTGTCATTAGCTTTAACTAAATTTCCTTTTGGCTTTCCGAATCCTGGATACAGTGGACACGTCAATATTTATATTAGACAAATTGTATGCAATTGATGCGCATGATATATAAAAAATGGCAATAGAGTATTGTAATGCCTAATCAAAGTTTTGGACGGCAAGTTAATGTACCTACCAGTTCTATCTATGCACGATGTTAGCCAGCAAGCCAACACCAATACACCAACTAAACTTGATGATATCTTGGTATAGGGGTAGATTTGGTAAGACTTACCAAGACCATTATTAGCGACTGTAATTTACACATGATTCAACATAGTAATAAAAAGAATATTGCATTTAAATGGTATGTATGTGTCGAATATCCGTATACACTGACATGCGTAGGAAACAATATGATTGAAGTGTCTAATTCAAAAATTATTTTGTAGATATCTTACCATTTTAACACGATTTTAACATAATTTGATAAAAAAAAATATTTAAACAAGTTTTTACTGTTATTATAAAAATAAAAAATAAATTATTTTAAACCAGCTATAGGAAACATCTTTAAGAAAAATTCAACCATACTTATTCACATAAATTTTGATAAATAATTTATAATGATATAAAATATAGATTTGTGTTTCCTATTCTAATTTATGTCCTCTTGTGCTAGATATTGTATGCAAAAGACTATAAGATTTAGCTGAGAATAGACTTCGGACTAAACTAAAACGCTTATCAAATGATGTTATCAGATGAAATATCAAATGATAAAGAGATGAAATATTAAACGAAATTACAGAGTAAGTTGAAGGAAAGAAAAATTTGGAAGAAGTTATCAGAACTGGAAACAATATCAGATAAAGCAAAAAGATAGAAACCAACAATTTCACACCAAAGGAGCAAAACTGTTTTATGTAGTTTAATAATGCAGAATTTACGGTGAGTCAAAAAGAGCTTAAAGGTTCTCTAATGAAGTAAGACCCTTTTATAATATTTTAACATATTACTATAAAGAAAATTTTGCTGAAATAATAATCTCTTATAACATCCACATTTTTATAAATTTTATTTATATTTCATCTTTTAAAATTTAATTTAATTATTATAATGTGTTTCGATATTATATATCTAATAGTTTCAAAAGTGAAACACAATTTAAATAAATATTTTTTCCCTTAATTTTGCATTCTTTCTATGTTCCCCATTTATGAAACATAGCCAAGTCTTATGTAATATAGTTTATATTGGCAACACAAGCTCTTAAAAAAATCATCCATTTACTCTTGAAAACAAATCAACCATTTTTGTCCTCAAATTATTACCTTCCTTTCTAAACAGTCTTTAAAGTAACAAAATAGTCGAAGTAATTTTGAATACTTATTAGATCAGTCTTTAAATTGATGTATTAAAGTCCAAGAACCCATTTGAAGGTTATTTTTTCAACATTTAAGGCATCACTTACATAATTTTTCATGCTTTTTAAGTAATTTTCCTTACTCTAAGAACCATTGATGAGAGCACAATACTTCATAGATCAAATTGATTATTCACTCAAATGCCGTCCGTATCTGTTTCTCTACACGTTGTTTCGTCACCCTTTCTTTCACTACCCGAGTGCATGCATCCCTTGTTTATTGACAACTGAAATTTGTAACCAAGTACATTCGTATGAAAAATAAAAGGAGTTGAAAATTGCTATAAGATAACCAATAACAACTAAAAAAATGTTAATTATTAGATTCCCTGCAAATTGTAGAAGTCAGCAGGCGACTGAATGCAGCTCTCCACACGTTAAACAAGAGCTTGATTGAGTGTATACAACGAAGCATTTGGTAGCCATAAGAATAAAGGCTCATTTCTGAGTATCAACCCACGTCCTAGCCTACAACAAATATTAAGAAATCTAAAAAATACAACAACCTAAACTTTTGTAGTCAACCTCGCCGTCTAAAACATTCTCCAGTACCATTGTTATTTTCATGATTCTAAATTATGGTCCCAATTCCTATTGCAGTCACCACAATCCTTGATATTGCAGAAAAATACATACTAATGTGAGAGGAGTTGTTGTCATGGCAATAAAACAATTGCCAAATTTTTGTAAAAATTGTTTGTCATCTGTAATAATGTGTGCTGAGATTTCATGTACGAAGAAATTCACACCTATCGTATAGACCGATGGACAACTCTAGCCCCCATTTTAAGCAAAAGAGTTAGAATAAATACTATAAACTCTTGTGAGATCTGCAGAGCTGACAGTCCATGCATGACCTTGCAATGCAAGTGGAAGAACCGTATTTATTTCCTCGCAACTCTCTTCCACTGCTGCAGCCTCTCTTCGTCTCCCCTCTTTCCAGAGACTCTTCACTAGCAACTCTTTGGTGGCAGAGTCAGGCAATAAACCAGAATTCTTCATGTCTTCAAATAGCCTCCATGCTAGTGCAGCTCTATTTGACTTGCAATAACCTTGGATTAATACCTTAAACAAATAAGCATCTGGCTCTAGACCGCTCTGCCTAACCATTGCAAAGAGCTTTTGCACTGTTTTTATGTCCCCAAGCTGTGAAAAGTAGAGCATTAGGCCTGAAAATGTCTGGATATCTGGGCAAATACCATTTAAAATCATGTCATCAAGCATATCCAAGGCATCGGAGTTTCTTCCACACTTCGCCAATGTTCTTAGAAGAGACGAATACAGCAGCATCAGGTTAACATTTGATATGGGACCGCAAAGAATTCGATCATCATTGAAAACCTTCAAAGCAGCATCAGCATTTTTTGAAATCCCATAAAAGTCAATGATCAGCCTGATGGTGCTGAATGGTAGTCTCATTCCCTCCATTCTGATCTTGGAGATGAGTGTATTAACCAAGTCAGTACGTCCATGGCGTGCTAGTAGGGTCATGATTCTTTGTACCGTGTATATGTCATGAATAAATCCACTTTGATTAGCAACCCAGCAGAAGAAACTCCATGCCGCTTCTGGTGTTTTGAAGTTTCTAAGCATCTTGCAAACCAACCTTGTTGTCCATACAAAGTTAGCACCCTCCAGTGCTGCTACCTCATCAGGACTCCAATTCCGCAAGGCACTGACCAAAGCCCGTGGGTCTAGCCACGGTTTTAAATGAACTCCATCAACAAGATCACATTGACTAGCATCATTTATATTCTCATTTTCACCCTCATTCTCATTCTCATCCTCAGCCTCGTCACCACTATCAATAGAATAACTTACTCTCCTGATTCTCTCATCTGGCAAAATTCCTCGCAATAATTGCTCCTTATCCTCAAGAATTCCTTCCTCCTTCATCTGCTGCAGCAACAAACTCACGCCTCTACTAGGAAGTATTCCATCAACCTGCATTTCATGAACTAAAATTCTCACTTCATCAAACCTTTTGCTACCTACAAAACCCTCAAGCAGAACGGAGTACTGCTTCAAAGTGCGTTTGACCCTCATCAAAGGCAACAGGTTAAAAACTTCCAATGCTTCTGATAACTTCCGGGACTTCACAAGGTGCTCGATTATTATAGTGCAGCTTCTGCAATTCGGCAGAGACCCCTCATCAATCATCCTCTGAAAAACTCGTACAGCCTCCGAGTCTCTTTTCATTTGAGCATAAAGAGCCATAACAATGTTATATGATTCAGTGCAGAGATGGTTGCTCTCCAGTGTATACTCTTCCCACACTTGAAGAACAGTGTCAAGGTCCTTAGCTGCAGCATGCCACTGCATGAGATTCATGAAGCTGATCCTAATAGTGCCGAATCGGTTGGCTCGGATAGCATCAATGAGGGATTTGAGCTCGGAGCATCTACCAGCCTTGGCAAGCACAGTTGCAAGTGCATGGAGTGTGTGGTGGGTGTGGGAAAAACTGGAATTCTTTTCGAGGGCATGGACAAGGGAAAGAGCAGAATCTGCAGAGGGGGCAGAGCGAAGGGCATGAGTGAGCACGAAAGAGTCAAAAAGACGGTGGTTTATGAGAGAGGGAAGGGAAGAGTTGGGGTTGTTAGAGCGTAGAGTGAGTCTAATGGAGTCAATGAGTTTGGCACGGTGGAGGTAGTGAGAAACTTTTGTGAGAAACGGTTCACGACGACGGGCATAGGAACGAGATTGCACTTGCGAGCTTAACCTGTTCAAAAGGTTAACCTCGCAGAAGAACGACCTCAAGTGCATCCGCATTCAGCACTGCCAAGGTCGTTTATGCTTACGATTCATAATCCAGGAACCGTTTGTATTCTTCGTTGGGTGACGCAATTAATCAAACACTTGGTGTGTGTGTGAGCGCGCGTGGATGAGCTGATACACTGGCAAATGAATTACAAAAACCAGGTTCTGTGGGCTCAAATCTTTATTTTTCAATTGGTGAGCTTGAAAATCAAAGCCTCTTTTACCCGGTCCAACGATGGTGGGACGTTACCGCAGTGTATAGATTGTGTATGTATCGAGGGTAGGGAAGAAAAGTAGGGGAAAAGAGTGAAAAGTGAGATTTTTTTTAATTGAGTGAGAGTTAGGAAAAATGTTTGTACTATATCTGATTAATGTGATAAGAAAAAAAATTAAATAATACAATAAATTATAAAAACAAAATTAATTTAATTTTAATAAAAATGGATATTAATTAAAATCTAAAAATGGTTAGTGGTAAAGTAATTAATTTATAAATTGAAAATAATATTTAATTTTTTTCTTGAATTTCATAAAAATATATGAATCTAAAGAATAATTAAATTTTAATATAATTTTAATTTATATTTTAATATTCACTTTACAACGAAAAAATCTATAAATCACTAAATCAAATTAAGTAAAATGATTTATGATCTTGGTTCCAACAATTTTTTTCCTAATCTGTCTTGCCTTTCTTCTTCTGTTTCAATTGCTATAATTAAGTCTTCTACACATTAAGTTTACTACTATAATTTATTTTATTTGGAGGATGATGAATTATGCAAGGTTTAGGCAAAGTATTAGTTTGAAGACTGTCATATACTTTGTTAAAAAGCTTCATTAGTTATCAAGTAATGCCTCTAAAAAATCTATGCATGTTTTCTATTTTGAATTTTTTGGTATTAACGGTTGGGAAAATTTCTAATTCCATTGAGGTTTTTTTTGGAGTTTTCTTTTTTTGGATAGGATCAAAATTAATACAAATAGTTTTGTCATGTTTGTCCTGATGTTGTTGTCTGAAAGAAAATTGTGGTGGATATAGAGAAAAAGTAAATGACTATTGTTTTGATATTTGAAGATAATTTTAGTAATGTAAAATAATATTCTTCTGTTAACTATCACTCTAATAAAAGAATTAAGAGTTGTCCTCTATAGACATAACCTTGATGTTTCCGATATTTTTTTTATTATTTATAATTATTATATATATAATTTCTTGAGTGAATAAAGAATCTTTAATTATTATGATTTTTATTATACTTATTATCATTATTATTAATAATATTTATATTATTTATAATTATTATTAAATATTAATAATATTATTAATATTTTAAATATTAATAATATTTTTAGTTATTTTTAATTAATTTGAAATAATTTACATCCGGATTTTATCAGTGTATAACATTTTAATTATTTTTTAATTAAATTTGAAATAAGTTACATACAAATTTTATCCGTATGTAAAAGTCTTTTAATATTATTAATATTTTTAATATTATAAATGATAATAATTTTATTATTATTAATATTATAAATATTACAAATATTATAAATATTAATAATATTTTTAGTTGTTTTTAAAAAAATTGAAATAAGTTATAAATATTAATAATATTATTAAATATTGTTAATATTATTAAGTATTATAAATATTAATAATATTTTTAGTTATTTTAAAAAAAAATTGAAATAAGTTATAAATATTAATAGTATTATTAAATATTGTTAATATTATTAAGTATTATAAATATTAATAATATTATTATTAATAATATTATAAATATATTACATATTAATATTTTTAGTTATTTTTTAAATAAATTGAAATAAGTTATATGCAAATTTTATCCGTATATAACATTTTTAGTTATTTTTTAATTAAATTTAAAATAAGTTATATACGAATTTAATTCGTATGTAACAGTTTTTTTTAATTAAATTTGAAATAAGTTACATACAGTCTGTGTGTAACAATTTTTTTTAATTAAATTTTTAATACATTATATACGGATATAATTAATGTGTAATTTTTTTTAATTAAATTTGAAATAAATTACATACAAATTATATCTGTATGTAATAATTTTTGTTTTATTTTAAATATATTACATACGAATTAGAATTAGTATGTAAATATTCGTATGTAACATTGAATTTACATACGAATTTTTATCCGTATGTAATAATCTGTATGTAATTCCAGAACTTTTTGCAGTGTTTTTTTTTTCTAAAATATAGGAATGAGAGTGATAATAATGGATATGGGTTTAGAGCAAGGCTAACTATGACACTGATGGTGAGGAATCTAGGAGTAAGGGTGTTGAGGATGAGCAGACTGATGGTGAGGAGGGATGTCCATGAGTCTGATGGTGAGGAAGGTGATGTACACAAGTGTGATGGAGATGAGGGTGATGTACACGAGTGTGATGGTGATGGTGATGGTGATGTACACGAGTATGAAAATCTTCTACCAAAAGTTAAATGTTTACCCTTCTAGTGTGCTAGCCTCTTTCTTTTTTTATCAGTAATGAATAAATAAAATAAAATGAGACACTTCAAGGGTGTCCCAACCCTTATACAAACACTTTAGGGGTGTTTCAACCCTTATACAGAAAGTGGGCAAGGCCAACCTGCTCAACACCTAACCTATAAGCATTCTTCAGAGTCTACATACCATCAAACCAATCCTCAATTGAAAGGAATAGTAAGCCACATCAAAAGAAATCAACAACTACCCTATCTAGGTCCTTATAATTAGTCTTTAGTCAAAACAATACATACAAAAACATCCACTAATACAACAAAAAATATACAAACACATTTACAAATTAAAATCCCTCACCCAGAAACAAAACCCACAAAAACCACTAAAAAATGAATCCGCTTTCTTCAAAACCTAAAGAAACTTTTGCTGCCTACTAACCTGCCTGAGAGTTGCAATACATGTTCATAGCCCACCACAAGAAACATAAACGAAGATTGATTCTTTCCTTCAAAAAACCAGAAGCTATCTTAACTTGCAACAAACCCCTTTGGTGGCCAAAGACCAAAGTTAGTAGTACCCAAACCATGAACAAGAGATAACATATGATACAAAAAATATACACACTTACCTACCGACCCACAAAAGTTCCCCCCCCCCCCCCCCCCCCGCACAACCCAAACAACACCGTTCAACTTCGCCCTTACTTTTTAATTGATTTCAAACAAGCCTTTGGGTCCATGCACCATTGGACATAGGTAAACGAAGCACCATGTACTTTACTTGTGAGCCATGTCTGTCCACACCTTGAGTTGGGCCATAGAAAAAAATCAAAATAGTCCACTCAACCATTCTTAAAGATAATAGAATTCCCTTGATTTCAGATTTTCCCAACCACAACAATCCACATACACCCCCAATACCTGTTTGTCTTATGAGAAGCTCATCCCAGATAGAACTGCATGAAATGGGATCTAGCATCTCAATGGTAGACTATATCCTCCCCAACCCACTAGCCTCTTCCTTTATAGTGTCCCACATCTTTACCTTCCCCATATTATCCCCTATTGAAATTCCTAAATATGTAAATGAGATTAACATATTTTAACAGTTTAGGATATCAACAAATTGTTGTAGTTGATTTTTATTTAGTCAAATGTCTCCCAACTTACTCTTATAAAAATTAATCTTGAATCTTGATATCTTACAAAACACCTTAACGCACTTTCATTGTTAATCTATTTTCAATATTTCTCTTCCATATAAAAAAGGTGTCATTTGTAACATACATATTTCTTACTCTATTATCCCAATTTTCACTACATTTAACATCTTTGATATCTTTGCTTACCTTATAATTCTAGCAAAAGACCCTTGACTATATTGATAAAGAGGAAAGGCCCTAGAGGGTCCCTACCTGATGCCCTTAGTTGGTGTAATTTCATCTTTGGGACTTCCATTGACTTATACTAATATAGAGGTTGATTCCAGCCATGTTATAATCTAATTAATCTATTTCTTTTTTACAAATGCCAAGTTTTTCTAGCATATATTCTAGCATATATAGTATAAAAATTCATCTAAGTTATAGGCCTTTTCAAAGTATACCTTCAAAACTATCACACTCTTTTTCTTATGTTTTATCTCTACAAGTACGTGAACTCTAATTTCAAATTTGTGAACCCAAAACCTTCAACCTAAAAACTTTTCTCCCTATACGTCACATATGCTTGACGGACTGGTTCTCTGCTGACCCTTGCTTGATGACCCTTGTTTGAGTTGTGGAGACAAACCTCACTATGTGAACGGTTAGCCTGGAGGTTTAGTTTATGATTTCGTATATTAGACTAAGAACATGGATTGCGGTGGAACTTTGGATTGTCTTGCTTTTTGGGATTGAGGGATTGAGGTGGGAATAAGGATTAGGGTGACTGAGAAACAAGTTAAGTTAGTCGCACACAAAGTCTGGAACGTTCTTTTATGAGAGTAAAAGAGAGGAAAATATACGACAATCCTTAGAGTTAGAGTTGTATACAATTCTTGATGTGATGAATTTAAAAATAACTAAATATATATATATATATATATATATATAAATAAAATGATAAGTTTGGAATTAAATGATATGAAAAAATATTAAAATAACAGTATTGAGAGTTGTAATGTATTTGTATAAAAAATGTGAGTTGTTACTTGAAAGAATACTTTGACAATCCTAAAAAATTACACTCACTTACCAACTAACTTTAATAACATAATAACATATATTACAATTTTAAATAAAAAAATAAAAATATTTTTTTTACCGGAGTGTTGAGAAGGCCGACATGGATGGTCGAGAAGGCCGAATGATTCCCTTAATCCAAACACTACCCATAAATTGACAATTAATTGTTACTAAGTCAGGTTAGTGGTAGATCATGATTGAGCCTTCTTTTGGACCCAAGAGCATATCTATGACAGCTGAGACTCATCCAAAAGGTATAAATACCATATGAGACTAAGCGCCAGGTAATTTTTTTACTCTCTCAACTCACCTGTATTTTGGACTTGAACTAACTTGATTGTCGGAGTGTCTTTACTGGTTCCCCCACTCATCTTGGTGAAAGGAAGAACTAATCAGAGACCATCGCATCTGGAGACCGAAAAGACCAAAAGACAAAGACAGAAGAAGTCATTATAGGAGGAATCTGAACTTTCTAAGAACACTTTTATCGTTTTAGTAGTGTAAAATGAATGTATTTTATCTTCTAACAATATTAAAGTATTCACCAGTTTTATAAAATTATAATATTAACGGATTGGCTAAGCTCTAAAATATTAAAAAATAATAATATAGGGAAATTATTCTTAAAAAGTTATCAAAATAAATAATGTGAGTTTAAAACACAAACTTCATAATTTAATAATATATATATATATATATATATGTAAAATAATTTTAGAGCACTTATGATCAAGACTAATTTTTAATAGTTTATAACCCATATTTTTTCAGTGAATTAAGTGTTTATTTACATTTAAACTACTTGGTGTATAAATATTAAATAATTGTCTTTTTATATTTTTATTTATTTAGATGTATATTGGTTAGGATATCTTAACTGTTCTTAAGAAACATTTATTTATAAGTAAAAGAAAATAAAGTGTGTGCGCTCCAATAAATTAATATTTTAATTATATTTAATTTATTTTTTAATTAAAAATATTATTATCTTATTATAATGATTTGTTAAAGTATATGTGTTTTACTTTTTTATATTAAAGAAATCTTTTAGAAAAAAACCTGCTACTCTACTTATTTTATAAGTAGTACGAAGAAGGACTTACGTTGGTCTTATCCATTAAAGTTGTAAACCTAAATTTTGAATACACACAATTGAAAATAAATTTATTCTGAAATCAAATAATATAACATATTCAGAAATTCAAACCATATTTTGTAGCCAATAATAGTAAAGCCAAACATCTAAGCCGACTAGTATACTATGAAACCAATAACTTACGGCGACAAACACGCAATCTCAAATAATAAATAAAGCAATATTTCCATTATTTTAAGAATAATTGTTTTTTTATTTTGCTTTTTTGTGTGGAAGGTTGACTTATATGCTATTTTTGTCAATAACTATCTTGTTATCCTTCTTATGTCATTTTTCATAATTGTATCCATTTTAAAAGTTCTGTAATTGGAGTGTGGATGTAGATTGTAGTTGACGATCGAGTCATATTAAATCATGTATTGTTTATTTTCTATAATTAATTTATAATTATGTGTTGTTTCTACGTGTGTTTTACCATATTTTCCAGGAGCTTATTAACTGAATTCAAATATGTATATATTTCCCTTCTTATACGTAAATAAAATATAAACAAGAAACTTTTCAGAACGGAAAACATAAAATTCTTGGACACAAGAAAGCAATTTACAGTGCTCACTGCATGTTATAATCTCACCCACCATAATGATATTATCAGTATAAAATATGATTGATAATAATAGTATAAAGTTTAATCCAATTTGGTTAAAAATTAATATAAAAAAAGTCTATGATTGGTAGCATTATATTATTCCTCCAATTTCCCGACAACGACTTAACTAGTATGGCCCCATGTTGAAGCTTGCACTGCATCAAGTTCATAATTCACACAAAAACATTACCTAATTTTTAGGATCAATAATAGCTTCAACACGCATTGGAAGTGTAGTTGGTGGGTTGTTGTAATTATTGTGGGTGATGATATTTTGAAACTATTATTTTTTTATATTTTCTTTTAATAATAAAATTATTGCTATTTTATTTAAAGGTTTAGTTGATATTTATTTTTATTAGTCAAATATTATATTTTATTATTAAAAGAAGCTGTAAAGTGGATGCTAAGACAAAAAAAATGTGAACATGAAAGGAAATTTTCTCCATATTTATATTCTTTTATATCACACGTTATATATATACTTATAGGTTGCCATCTTTTTTTATATAGGTCTTAAAACTTTCTCCTACTATATCAAGTATTGATAAGACTTTTGAAAAATAATACATGCACACCTCACGTTAGTTGATTTTGAAGACAGAAATATATCTATCTATCTATATATATATATATATATATATATATATATATATATATATATATATATATATATATATAACTTGATGTGAACAGAAAGGACAATAAAAAGTGACAAGTTTATTTCTGATAGATGAAACGGTAATCCCTCGTCAAGTGCAGTTAATATTATAATGGCTACTGTCACTGGTGCAGGGAGGGATCGTAAACAGTAGGAATCAAGCACAACACGCCCTTCCTTCTAATTGTTAATCCAAAGTTTTCTGTCATATCCAAATCCTGAGGTTTGATCCCATTTGGAAGTTTCCAGTTGAAATGATAAAGTAATAGAGCTAGAGGAAGCATAATGGAGGCTAAACCAAATGACATGCCTGGACACATTCTTCTTCCTGCCCCAAATGGCAGATACTCGAAGTTGTTCCCTTTGAAATCAGTGGAACTACCATCAAACCTCTCTGGCATAAACCTCTCAGCATCATCCCAATATTGAGGATCTCTTCCCATTGCCCATACATTTACCATGATTTTAGTCTTCATAGGTATTTCATAGCCATCAATGATGGTTGCTTCAGAGCATTCTCTAGGAAGCAACAAGGGAACAGGAGGATGCAGTCTCAATGTCTCTTTGATCACCAACTTCAAATAACTAATTTCCTCTAAATCACTCTCATGGATTATTCTCTTCCCTTTAAATGCTTGTCTTAACTCAGCTTGTGCCTTCTCCCTCACTGTTGGGTTTCTCATCATTTCTGTCATGCTCCACTCCATGATCGATTCTGAGGTATCAATTCCAGCAATAAATATATCCTACACAGTATCAAAAATTATTACCTGCTCCTCTCACTATACTTTCTTCACCTTTCACGTCACAACCCAAATTTTCAGTTTAAGAAAGAAGATTAATAAAACTGGATTATAGATCACAAGAAAATCGACTAAAACTATAATTATATAACAATTTCTCCAACAATATAAAATACTACTCAAACAATCGTGCATGGTATTGACTATTAATCTATGAAGCTCAGACACTTATCTTATATAGACGTATCCGTGTCGGACATACGTATCCGTGTCGGACACACGTATCAGTGTCGACACTCATATGACACTTATTGGTAAAGTGTTTAATTCAAAAAATATTTGTTGTATTTTTTAAAATTATAACACGGTTCTAACACAATTTTAAAAGGTATAAATACAGTAATTTTCTAAAAACTCAAATTTATTGTATAAATTTTTATTATGATTATAAAAATAAGGAACAAATTCTTTTGAACTAGTCATGAAAAATATCTTCTTGCTCCCAAAAGAATCTGAAACATACTTTTGCACATAAATATTTATTTTCAATTTATATAATTCAAAATTATATAATATATAGATCCGTGTCCCCATGTCCTACATTTTAGAAATTATACATATCTCTGTGTTGTATCAGTATCTGTATCCGTATCTGTGCTACATAGCTATTAATACTAAAATTTTGATAGCTAATTATTAAATGCAAATTTAGAAATTACTTTATAAATTTTTATTAATAAAAGAAACTATTTTAAATACCAATAATTTTTTTAGTTTATAAAATGGTATTTAATTTAGTCAATTAGTATTTAATTATTTTGGTCATTAGAATTTGTTTCTATTTAGTAATTTTTTTAAGTGTATTAATTAAATTATATATTGTTTTAATCAATATAATAATTAATTATTTTTTATCTTTAAGATTTGCTTTTATTTAATAATTTTTTTAGTATATTATATTAAAATTTATTTTTTAGAATATGTCTTTGTACATAAAGTAGAAATTAATATACTAAATTAAAAAAAAACTGAATTAATTTATCAAGACAAATAATTTAAAAAATTAAAAATTAAAAATTTTAAGCATTTCAAATGTCAAAATTCTTCATCGAAACCCAACCTAGGTATTTAGACGAAAGCATAATTAATAATACAATGGATGATTAGACAAAAATCTTATAAAGAGGACAAACATTTCGAAAGAGTCTTTTATTTTGAGACAAAAGAAATGAGTCTAAAATTGTTTAAAGGATCATTATTCACTACATATGTTTATCAACTTTAGTAAATTACGATTTGTTTGAATGGTGAGATTATTATCTTCATGTTTTTGGTCTTTCTAGATTTTAAAAGCCATAACTGAAGTTTGAGTAAAATTCGAAACAAGTTTGCTAAATATATATAATTTATTAAATAATGATAGATAAAGAACTAATATTTATTAAAATATTATATTAATTCAAAACATTGCTATTATTATAAAATAATTATGAATTGATGGAATGAAAAAATTGTAAAACCATCATCTTCCTAATTTATTTATGGAGATAGGAATTCAGGTGAATTATGTGGGCAGTGGAAATTATAGATATAATTTTGTGGCATTAATTGACTCACCGAAACCATAGCTTTGATGTGTTTGATGGTGATGTTGATCCCGAGGCTCCCACTTTTTTGGACTCTAAGAAGAACATCAACAAGATCCTCCTCTTCTGCTTCCAGGGTTCTTTCTTGCACTCTGGGGAGCTTTTCCTCATGTTGAGTAACAATGTTGTCGTAGATCCTATCAAGCCGCTTCTGCAATTTCTCCAACTTGGACCTTTTACCAGTTAGAACATGTATGAACTCCATGGAAGGAAACAAATCAGTGATGTCAAGTCCTCCAAGATGTATCGCTAAATGCTTCTGCAAAGACTCAAACTCGTCTTGGTCCCCGCTCATGTTCCCAAAAGCTGCCTTGAACACAGAAGTGCTTATGAGGTTGGAAATTCTGCTGGTAAGGTTGATTTCTGACCCCGCGGATGACTCAATTGCTTCTATGAACTTTGCTGCGGCTTGTTCTCTGATAAAAGAGAAAGACTGCACCTTCTTGGCGCTAAGAAGCTCTAACTTGCTTATTTTCTTCATCTGCCTCCAGTAGTCACCATATGGGGAAAAAGCAATGTCTAATCCCCCATAGGTGAAAATCTGAGCTGGAACAATTTTGGGTCTCTGAGCAAAAGCAACATCATGGGTTTTCATTATCTCCTTTGCCATCTCGGGGGAGGATGCAATCACTGCTGAAATTTGACCAAGTTGAAGGTGCATGAGAGGGCCATATTTTTTGGCAAGGTCTCGAATAGCAACGTGTGGAAGTGAACCTGCTACTGCTAGTTGATGCAGGTTCCCTATGATAGGTAACTTCCTTGGGCCAGGGGGCAGTTTGTGACTAAACTTTGGCTTGAAATATTTTGCAAACCAAGGCAACAACAACAATAGAAGGAAGGTAATACCCCAAAAGGAGGGTTCATTGATTTCCATGGTACCTATTAGCTATTGAAAGAGGCTCTTTAACTCTCAACTCAAGTTGTATGTGTACGAGGTTTCATTAGTTGCTGCCATGCTGGTTTCTATTTATAACATCTTATGTCCTGTTGACTATTAAGACTTGAAATAGGAGAAATGATGAACTTGTATTTTGAATCACCAAAAAAATTATATTTATGCTCTGACAAGTAACAATTAAGAACGAAACTTTGTCAATACACAAAGATTAATCTACTTACTTTTTCCAACGACGTTAAACACATGGAAAATAACAACAACATTAAACACATGGAAAATAATTGAGTTCCTTGAACATATTGGTAGAGTTTAAAATTTCCTTATTGAAGAAGAATTTACATATTTTTTCTGCTTAGCTAAGAAAAGATAAAATACTTTTTTTTTCTTTAGTTTTTAATCTTATACCGGTTGGTACCTGACGAGTCAGTATCGATTTTGGTGATTGACCGACTATATCAAGAAATATTTCAAGATACTTAATAAATGACAATAACGACAATCACAATAGCTCTTATGAATTATATTTATGTCCCTGATTATGTGGGAAGTATCTCCGACAAATCAGCTAAATATTGATTAAGTGAAAGATGATACATATATTTTTCAGATATACCAACATATCTATGTACCAATATATCTCCCTGTAAATCAAGGATCACGATACACATTAATGGACAATTGATATTCAGTCCATCACAACAAGGACCCATGACCAACACTATAAATAAACCATTTCCAGAGGTGTAAGGTACGTTTTAATCAATTTACAAATATGCACTCTTTACACAGAGTATTTACTTGATCGACAGAGTACATTTTTTGGTCAACCCGACCGAACACCAACAATTGAGGAAGGAGACTCGAAGGAAGGAGACTCGAAGGAAGGAGCGAGGAGATCACCGACACTTTAACAATTGTACAACCAGTTCACGACTCTTCAGAAACTAATAATTTCTTCAAGCCTGGGGCAAGTGTACTGATCGATACCGGACGAGCCAGTCTCGACCTTGGTGACCGACCGTGTCAAGGAAACAACATTTCAAGACACTTAATAAATGACAACAACGACAGTTACAAGAGTTCTTTATGAGTCATATTCATGTTTTGGATTATGCGGGAAATATGTTCAATAAATCAACTAAATACTGATTAACTAAAAAATGATACAAATATTCTTCAAATATACCACTATACCTATATATGAATATATTTCCCTATAAATCAGGGATCACGATACACATCAATGAACAATTGATATTCGGCCCATCACAACAAGAACTCGTGACCAACACTATAAATGAACCATTTGCAGAGGTGTAAGATACGTTTTAATCAGTTTACAAATATACACTTTTTACATATAGTACTTACTCGATCGTTAAAGCATCTTTTTTAGGTCAATCCCGACCGAACATTAACAAATGAGAAGAAAAACTCAAATAAGTGGGGAGATTACCGACACATTAGTAATTATACAATCAGTTCCGGTTAACTATACAGATACAAATCTGAAAAGCTTTGTCAATTTAAATTTTTAATTCTCGGTTAGAAAAATGATTTTAAAATTTAGAATTATTATTAGGCTGCATTTTTTTAATTAAATCAGAATATATATGTATCTTATGATTCACCTTAGAAGTTATTGACTTTCCATTATTTATATTGAGTTTTTTTTTTTTTTTATGCAAAGACAAAAGTTCAAAGAGATGAATTGTCCACGATAAAATTTCAAAGTCACGTGCCTAATTATTTTGTGGTATGGGATAATCATACCAAATTACTTGCAATACGGTTATCTTTTGGGGAAGAACAACACTTATAAAATGTATATTTAGGACACTCCTTTTGTTTTATTTATCTATTTTCAAGATATCCAGCGCAGTGGAAATTTTTTTTACGAAATTCAGAAAAAGAATTTGTGGGGTTTGAGAAACGACGGAAATAAAATAATATATAGGTTAAATGAAACAAATATTTCTATATATATATATATATATAATTTTGGAGGTAAACCAAATTTTATTTTTGGATAAAGTAAAAAAAGAGAGAATATTAACTGTGAAAGCCGTGGAGGAAAGCCCTTGACTCAAAGTATGGGAGCTGAAAAAACTTAAGAAAAGAGTCCAAATATAATTTATGGTGATGGAGGGATTTCATAATGGTATGCGAATTTGAGCAATATTAGAATTGGTTTGTGTAGTGGTTAAGTTGAAAGGTTGACAGGTCGTCAATATAATGAAAAACTAAATTAAAATAAATAAATAATAAAATCAGAAAACACTGAACCAAAATTTAATACATAGGTTCAAAATATTTACAGTAAAAATTCAATTAAATCAAAAATTCAATAAGTGAGCGCTATAAATAAGTGATATGCTATAAAGGTAAGTAAAGTGATTTTTATCTAATAATTAAGCAAACTGATTCTGACTTTATCATTAAAGCCCTTTGCAGATACACACATCCACCCGAGAGTTGATTCTAAGCCTAGAAGTCGAGAGTTGAACCTGACCAAGCAAGATAAGTGAGAGTCTTTATCATTAAAGCCCTTTACAGATACACACATCCACCCGAGAGTTGATTCTGAGCCTAGAAGTCGAGAGTTGAACCTGACCAAGCAAGATAAGTGAGAGTCCATCCCACAACCGAGAACTAACCCAAACCCAAGATAGTGAACCTTGTGACCCAAAGTCCAAGACAACAGTGAAAGTCCAAGACACTGAGAAGAGGAGAAGAATACTAATTGTTTTGAAGGCCCTGTAAGCACATTTTGACGTCCATCGTGGGACTGAGAAGCAAGTTAGTTGAAGAATTAAGGAATGATGAGTTGAAGAGATGATCAACCACGAGGACAAGAAGATAATCCGATTGACAACTTTAATTAAAAAAAAAAGGGACAAATTGTAGATTTAATTGATGTTGTTGACAACTTTGACTCATTTTTTCTACATTTGTCCATTTGTGTAATATTGAAAGTAAACTGCACTATTTTTATCAATTTTCCAAATTTGTAGCATCCTATGAAAAATATAGTGGCTAGGTAACTATTATGCATCATAGTTCCCTTTCAAGACCTATTGCACCATACTACATCATGCTATAGCTTCCCTACACACCTCTGTGCTGCAAAGAACAGAGGTAGAAAACACACTAGAGTGGCACACCAGCTGAGCCCCAAGTTGCATAAATAGATGCAAATGGAATTAAACTAACAGGACAGTGTTTGCTATGCCAATTATATAAAACCAGATCCGTGAGGCTCAAAAAACACCAGCATAACAGATTCCATGCTTAGCCTGCAAATCCTCAAACTTCAGCTTTTCAAACACCCACTAATGCTATTTCTGCACAACCCAGCTTAGCGAAAGTCTGAACCCTGGCTCTTCCCTCATGAGAAGCTGTGTTAACTTACTTATGGCATCTCCTTCCCCATTCTTCTAGGGAAGTCCACCTGTCAAGGCTTCACCACCGAATAAGACTCACCTATGCTCACCCCCTTCCATTGCAGATAACTCTTGATGCATTAGACAAGGTTAAAGTGCCAATCTGAAAAAGAGTAATTAAAAGTTCTTAGTTTATGTTTCATCCAAAGCTACGACCAAATTCTATTTGTGTGTAACATGTGCTAATCTCAATCCATTTAAAACATAGAACCACACTCCTTTAGCAATGATACCTTCTACACGTATAATTCACACAAAAACATTACCTAATTTTTATTAGGCTCAATAATAGTTTCAACGGGCATTGGAAGTGTAGTTGGCGGGTTGTTGTAATTATAGTGGGTGGTGATATTTTTGAAACTATTATTATTTCTATTTAATAATAAAATAATTGTTATTTTATTTAAAAGTTTTTGTTGATCTTTATTTTTATTAGTTAAATATTATATTTTATTATTAAAAGAGGACAAAAATGTGAACATGAAAGGAAATTTTCTCCATATTTATATTCTTTTATATCACACGTTATATATATACTTATATACGTTGCTATCTTTTCTTATATAGGTATTAAAACTTTCTCCTACTATACCAAATATTGATAAGACTTTTGAAAAATAATAAACGCACACCTCATGCTTTGATTTTGAAGACAGAAATATATGTATCCATATATAACCTGATATGAACGGAAAGATACAATAAAAATAACAAATGACAAGTTCTGTAATATGAAAGTGTGAACCATTAATTATATTTTATTTCTGATAGACGAAACGGTTCTCCCTCGTCGTGAAGTGCAGTTAATATTATAATGGCTACTGTGACTGGTGCAGTGAGGGATCGTAAACAGTAGGAATCAAACACAACACACCCTTCCTTCTAATTGCTAATCCAAAGTTTTCTGTCATATCCAAATCCTGAGGTTTGATCCCATTTGGAAGTTTCCAGTTGAAATGATAAAGTAATAGAGCTAGAGGAAGCATAATGGAGGCTAAACCAAATGACATGCCTGGACACATTCTTCTTCCTGCCCCAAATGGCAGATACTCGAAGTTGTTCCCTTTGAAATCAGTGGAACTACCATCAAACCTCTCTGGCATAAACCTCTCTGCATCATCCCAATATTGGGGATCTCTTCCCATTGCCCATACATTTACCATGATTTTAGTCTTCATAGGTATTTCATAGCCATCAATGATGGTTGCTTCAGAGCATTCTCTAGGAAGCAACAAGGGAGCAGGAGGATGCAGTCTCAATGTCTCTTTGATCACCAACTTCAAATAACTAATTTCCTCTAAATCACTTTCATGGATTATTCTCTTTCCTTTGAATGCTTGTCTTAACTCAGCTTGTGCCTTCTCCCTCACTATTGGGTTTCTCATCATTTCTGTCATGCTCCAATCTATGATCGATGCTGAGGTATCAATTCCAGCAACAAATATATCCTACACAGTATCAAAAATTATTACCTGCTCCTCTCACTATACTTTCTTCACCTTTCACGTCACAATCCAAATTTTCAGTTTAAGATAAAAGATTAATAAAACTGGATTATAGATCACAAGAAAATCGACTAAAACTATAATTATATAACAATTTCTCCTACAATATATGAAATACTACACAAACCATCATGGTATTGACTATTAATAGTTAATTAGGTCAGGGATATTGTATCCTTAATAATTTTAGAATGACGTGTTCCTTTGAATTTGATTACAAACTTATTTAATTTCTAATGTTTTACTCGTTCTATTTTTAAATATAATACATATTTATTCAATTAATAATTAACAAAAAAGGAATATTAATTCTCTGTCCTACATATTTTATAGAATAAAAAAAAATGATTAGTAAATTGAGTAATTTATAATATATTGTAATGTGTATTGTTATATATATTTTAAATTATCCTTAAAATTATTGGGGATTAGTTATATAACTCTTTCCCACTAAACTACTTTTTACCGAAATAAATAGTGTACGGAAAAGAAAAATATGTAAACTATATATATATATATATATATATATATATTTGTAAATTCCGATTTGTTTGAACGGTGAGATTATTATCTTCATGTTTTTTGTCTAGATTTTAAAAGCCATAACTGAGGCTTGAGAAAAATTCGGAACAAGTTTGCTAAATATTACACAAACTGCATAATTTTGTGGCATTAGTTGACTCACCGAAACCATAGCTTTGATGTGTTTAATGGTGATGTTGATCCCGAGGCTCCCACTTTTTTGGACTCTAAGAAGAACATCAACAAGATCCTCCTCTTCTTCTTCCAGGCTTCCTTCTTGCACTCTGGGGAGCTTTTCCTCATGTTGAGTAACTATGTTGTCGTAGATCCTATCAAGCCGCTTCTGCAATTTGTCCAACTTGGACCTTTTACCAGATAGAACACGTATGAACTCCATGGAAGGAAACAAATCAGGGATGTCAAATCCTCCAAGATGTATCGCTACATCCTTCTGCAAAGACTCAAACTCGTCCTGGTCCCCGCACATGTTCCCAAAAGCTGCCCTGAACACAGAAGTGCTTATGAGGTTGGAAATTCTGCTGCTAAGGTTGATTTCTGACCCCGCCGATGACTCAATTGCTTCTATGAACTTTGCTGCGGCTTGTTCTCTGATAAAAGAGAAAGCCTGCACCTTCTTGGCGCTAAGAAGCTCTAACATGCATATTTTCCTCATCTGCCTCCAGTACTCACCATATGGGGAAAAAGCCATGTCTATTCCCCCATAGGTGAAAATCTGAGCTGGAACAAGTTGGGGTCTCTGAGCAAAAGCAACATCATGGGTTTTCATTATCTCCTTTGCCATCTCAGGGGAGGATGCAATCACTGCTGAAATTTGACCAAGTTGAAGGTGCATGAGAGGGCCATATTTTTTGGCAAGGTCTCGAAGAGCCACGTGTGGAAGTGAACCTGCTACTGCTAGTTGATGCAGGTTCCCTATGATAGGTAACTTCCTTGGGCCAGGGGGCAGTTTCTGACTAAACTTTGGCTTGAAATATTTTGCAAGCCAAGGCAGCAACAACAATAGAAGGAAGATAATACCCCAAAAGGAGGGTTCATTAATTTCCATGGTACCTATTAGCTATTGAAAGAGACTCTTTAACTCTCAACTCAAGTTCTATGTGTATGAGGTTTCTATTTATAACATCTTATACCTACTTTTTTTTCTGTTGACTTTTTGTCGAGTTGACTATTAAGACATATTCGGGAAAAGCTGACTTACGACAACCATAGGATGGTTGCTTAAAGGGATGTCTCATTCTACCATAAAAATAATATTATATGTAAATTAATTTTAGAGATAAACAATAATTAATTATTATATTAATTAAATTAGATATTAATTTTTGATTGTTGATTAGATATCAAATTAAAAATTAAGTTTTTTATTAATAATAAAAACTATTTAAAATATTAATTTTTTATTTATTTTATATAGTAATTAACTTTTTTTATTTAATGATTTTTTTTTAATGTTTGTTGAGATTTTAAAATTTGAATATAATTTTGAGACTTTTATATTTATTAAATATATAACCTTTTCTTCTTATTTTAAAATAAATATATTTATTTTTTTATTATTTTAAAGAAATAAACAATTTTAGTTTTATTTTGAATTTTTTTGAACTTCAATTGAAAAATTTAATTAAAATATAAGAAATAATTTTAAACAATATTGAGAATTCAAAATTTTGATTTTTTTTAAATAGAAAACCAGATATATTTTAAAATAGACTAAACTTACAGACTGAATAGAGAATCAAAATTATATTAAATCTACATCAAAATCAATGTGTTTAGTCTCCGTATATACCTTTCAAAATCGGTGAATTTAGTTTTCACGTACTAATTGAATTAGTTATTTTTTTTACTTGTGATCTGTGACTGTCTATCATTTTTATAGTCAAATGTATATTAATTGGTTAGTGTTTGAATATGATATAAATTCAAATAATTGATGATTCTTGAATACTTGATTTTGGAGTTGGTCTAAGGTTTGAAATAGGAGAAATGATGAAATTTAGGAGTTGGTTTAAGCTTTGAAATAGGAGAAATGATGAAATTGTATTTTGAAATCACAAAAATATTATATTAATTATGATGTGACAAGTAACAATATTAAGAACGAAACTACTTTGTCAATACACAAAAGATTAATCTACTTAATTTTTCAAAGTTGAGTTCCTTGAACATATTGATAGAGTATAAAATTTCCTTATTGACGGACAATTTATATATTTTTTCTGCTTAGCAAACATAAGATAAAATATTTTTTTTCTTTAATTTTTAATTTGAAAAGCTCTGTCCATTTAAATATTTAATTCTCTGTCAGAAAAATGATTTTAAAATTTATAATTAACTTTTTTTCTCAATTAAAAATTAATTAAATAAAAAAAATACAATACATAAGTAATCCAACTCTTATATAACATCTTCAGCATAATTTCCATTCTTAAAAAACCTATGCCACCACCTGAGTTAACATAATTTCAAGATATCTGCAAAACTAAATTCTAAAATGCCTTCTTCCAAGACATATAAACTATGCGTGTCCCTCCAAGTATTTACAAGCCTATACTTGCAAAATGGAGAAAAACATGGTTCCCCAAAAAACCTGCATAATTCTGCCTCTCAAATTCTAATAATAGGGTAATAGAAACCACACCTACGTTTACATCGTCACGACCTACACTAGTCATGGAGCTTAGCTTCTTCTTTTATAATTTTCCAAATGACCATGATGAAAGAGATATGTGGAAAATCAGGGAAGAATCAAGGATATTTTCATTTCAAAGAGATTAAATGTCATAAAACAATAAAACAGAGGTTTGGTTTTGGTTTTGTTAAATTTCAAAAAGTTGTCAATGCAGAAGTATTGAAAAAAAAAGGTTAAATTTAATATGGATAGGAATGTGGAAACTGAGGCCAACATGCCAAAATAAAATATAGGAGGAAGGAGGAAACGAGGAAGAAGTGGAACAATATTCACAAACCAGAACAACACCGGAAACAATGGAGGAAAAAAGTGTAGAACACGAGAGCTTTGATATTTTAAATTTATGATGAATATCAAATTTATGATGAAGGTCGAAGATCTGCTGTTTTTTGGTTTGGACTTAATCTAGGTGTAAAATTCTTATGTAAGAGTTTAGGTATTCCTAAAATATCTCAATTTAAAAAAAAAATATATATATATATATATTTATTTATTTGATTGATTGAGTTAATCCATATCTGCATTCATTGTAAAATAACCAATAACCACCTTTTCAGCCTAAATAGTGTAAAGATTAGTAGTAAACACACCATATCTCACACCCTATGAGATCATCACCTTACATAATTAGCATTCCAAGCATAGCATCATGCAGAACAATAAAATTTAGAATTATTATTAGGCCTGCTTCTTTTTTTAATTAAATCAGACTATATCCTTTATGTTTCACCTTAGAAGTCATTGACTTTCCATTGTTTATATTGAGTTTTTTTTTTATTTGATGCAAAGACAAAAGTTTATCTTATTATTTGATGGAAAGACAAAAGTTCAAAAAGATGAATTCAATCCACGATAAAATTTCAAAGTCACGTGCCTAATTATTGTGGTATGGGATAAGCATACCAAATTACTTGCAATACAATCGGTTATCTTTTGGGGAAGAACAACACTTTTAAAATATATATGTGTGTATGGATAAAGTAAAAAAAAAAAAGAGAATATTAACTGTGAAAGCCGTGGAGGAAAGCCCTTGACTCAAAGCATGGGAGCTGAAAAAACTTAAGAAAAGAGTTAAAATATAATTTATGGTGATGGAGGGATTTCATAATGGCAGAGTTTGAGCAATATTAGAATTGGTTTCATACGAACTTAATACGAAAATATAAATAAAACTTTCTGATTTTTGGATGATATATGGTTAGGAATAACTTTGCTCAAAATATCTCAGGTTTTACAATAACTCTAAAGAGGTTACCGTGTCAAATCTTGGAGAGTGGATTGATAATAGATATGTGTGAAATTTCGTATGGGGAAAAGATAGAAAATCCATCAACTTCATCACTTGATGAAAGATATATAAGAGAAGACACCAAGTGAGATTGAGGAGGTTGGATGAATATGGAAGGGGAAAGTTCTTGAGGGATATACAGTCAAATTAGGATATGAGATGATGTATATCTCATATTCATTCAATCTAATAAAATTATTAAAAAAAAATTATAAAGTAATTTATTTAATTAGCTATTAATTTTAAAATCTCAATGAATACTAATCTAAAAATGTGTTTATAAATTTTATTGATAATATAATTACTTTAAATACCAATAATTTTTTAATTTTTAAAATAATATTTAATAATTATTTTTTGTTTTTAAAATTAATTTTTATTTAATGATTTTCTTGTATATAAATACGATAGTGAAAAATTAGGTAGGAATAATTTAGAGAGTATTTAGAACTAGATGAAGATATTATGTTTAGAAACACAAATATGTAAGACACAATTAAGGATTGATCATGGATCACCAACAAAGTTACATAAATAATATTTTTATATTAAAATTGGTGTCTTTGCTTGAAGATGTGTATTTTATCTGCATAAAGTTAATTAATAATACAATTAAGTATAAGTTTGAGACAATTGTTACCTTGTAAAAATTGAGCTTTTGGTATTTTGATATTAATTAAGTTAGACATAAATTTAAACTTTGAGAACTATTGTATTTCCTTACCAGCCCAATGACATCATACATCAGCTTCAGAGAGAGAAAAAGTGGTGCAATTATATGAAGAAATCCGAAATAAGTAGGTTTTATTTTTGTATATATTTCTCTAAAGGCAAAAATATAGTAATAATTTAATAATACCAAACTGTGCACCCAACAGAAGTAGCTGGTTGGTTACATGTAAAAGTATTAAAAGACTCCACGACTAATGCATAGACATAAAGCAGAAGAAGCTTTTATTTTTCTCAGCACCAAATAATTTAAAGGTAAAAAGTGAGGTTCATAAACATGCACACCTCAAACAAGAACTCATGGATCATAAAGAAACGGAATCAAACGCAATTCATTTTCCCTGCCAACAACCAATCCGAAGTGTTCAACCATATCCATATCCTCTGGTTTCATCTTATTTGGGAGTTCCCAGTTAAAGTGATAGAGTAATAGAGCCAGTGGAAGCATAATGCTGGCTAAACCAAATGTCATGCCTGGGCACATTCTTCTTCCTGCCCCAAATGGCACATACTCAAAGTTATTCCCTCTGAAATCCACAGAATTACCTTCGAACCTCTCTGGGATAAACCTCTCAGCATCACTCCAATATTCAGGATCTCTTCCAAGTGCCCATGCATTTATCATTACTTTCGTCTTTTTTGGTATTTCGTATCCACCTATATTGGTTAGTTTAGTGCATTCTCTAGGGATCAACAAAGGAACAGGTGGGTGTAACCTCAACGTTTCTTTGATCACCAACTTCAAATAATTGAGTTCATCTAGATCACTTTCATGAATTGTTTCCTTTCCTCTGAATGCTTCTCTTATCTCACTTTGTGCTTTCTCCATCACTCTTGGGCTTTTCATAATTTCTGCCACCACCCACTCTAATACTGACGCTGAAGTATCAGATCCCGCCACAAATACATCCTGGTAAATATTTTCAGAAACATTTTGGTAAAATGAAAACAGAAATTGTATTTACACAACGAAATTCTACAACTTTCTCGTGATTTAAGAGACAAGTTTTTTTGCGGTATTTACTTACCAATATCAAAGCTTTGATTTGTATCGTCGTCATTTTGATGTCGAGAGTGTCGTTTTGTTGAATTCTGAGAAGAACGTCGACAAAATCTTCATCCTCTACTTCAACCCCGTCTTCTTTTGCCTCTTTTCGTTTTTCTTCATGTTCTTTGACAACGTTGTCTAAGACATCGTCAACCTGCTTCTGCAACTCCTCCAACTTGGCCCTCTTCCCAGTTATGAAATGTATGAATTTCAATGAAGGAAAAAAATCGACAAAATCAAATCCTGCCGCTGCTTCTATTACTTTTCGCATCAAAGGCACAACAAATTCATCTTGGTCCTTATTTTTTCCACCAAATGCTGCCCTGAAAACAGAAGCACTTACCAATGAGTAAATTTTAGCAGTAAGATTGATTGGTGAGCCTGCTGATTTTCGAATCGAGTCTATAAACTTTGCTGTCTCGTCTTCTCTAATGAATGAGAAAGACTTGACTCTTTTGGCGCTCAGAAGCTCCAACACACATATTTTTTTCAACTGTCTCCAGTGATCACCATAAGGAGCAAAAACAATATTCTTTCCTCCATAGGACAAAATGTCACCAAAAAGAAACTGAGGCCTCTGCACAAAAGCAATATCATTCGTTTTCATAATTTCCTTGGCCATCCCAGGGGAGGATGCAATCACTGTGGACATTTCACCAAGTTGGAAGTGCATGAGAGGTCCATATTTATGAGCAAGCTTGTGGAAAGCATGATGAGGAAGTGAAGCTGCTCCTGAGAGTTGATGCAGGTTCCCTATGAGAGGTAGTTTCTTTGGACCAGGGGGGAGATTGTGAGAGCCATTAGGTTTTAGCTTGTAATATTTTGCAAGCCAATTCAACAGAAAGAACAGGGAGATGGCAATAACCAAGAAGTAGGTTTGAGCTTCCATGGCTTTAAAAGTTTATACTCTTTCAAGTGTTTGTATTGTTTGCAAAGGGGAAGCTCCTATTTATAGAATCTTCAATCCGCGTGGAAAACAAATGTCCTTTTCTTAATGGAAGATCAATAGTTTGGGTGGTGAAAGATTTGAACTACCGTTGAAATTCCATACCTGCTTGTTACTTTTTCTACATTTTACATAATATCTACAAAATATAAAATGCATTAAATACCCGCCAAAAAAGAAAATTAGAAAAATCAGTACGAAAAATAATCAATTTATATATTTTCACATACGTCTTACTCTTGTATTTCATTAGTCCCATATTCTTTCAATCTCTTAGTCTCTTTTTTTTCAACTCTTGTATAATGAGACGTGTATATATGCCAGAAAATCTTATTCCAAAGCTTTGACATATATACAGTAACAAAAGCTTTATCTGTTTTTTTTTTCTATATTTATATTTATGATGTATAAATGTTGGTTTTTTACTGCAGATTTAGTGCTGTTTTAGTGCTATTTTTACTGTAATTAAGATGTTTTTTTAAAGTTTAGACACGGTTGTTTTCAGGTTTAGTAGCAGGTGTTAAAGATAGTTTGTTTGAGTGTGTGACATTGTTGTTTGATGATATTTGTAGTTATTGTTATGTAGATGATCTCTTTAGTTTTAAGAATTTTCTTGTTATGTTAAAACAAGAACTTAAATCTTTATGTTTATTGTTTTTATAAGGGTTAAAATACTGTTACTAAAAAACATTTTCTTATGTGTTATAATTGCCTTGCATACATATGAAAATTTTCATTCTTAGGAGGCTAACATTAATATATTACATATATAAATTGATAGGAAATATTTAGTGGCGGTTAACATTCTTAAAATCACATGAACACTTTTAGTTCAGAGAAAGTATGGGTTATTCTAGAATGACAATATCTCGAGCCAAAAAGCAAGAAGAGACCGATAAAAGGAGAGACGTGCATTGAAAAAAGTTTTATTCACGTCAACATGATAATATTAAAATATATTTTTTTATGATCAAGGGGAGTTTCATTAGGTCCCACCATGGCGACATGCAGTTCATCTTCAAGTAGACACAATTTTTTCTTTTTATTAACAAAAATAATGAATAAATATAGAATGTTTTAGGGATGTTCATTAATTTTTTAATAAATATAATTAGAAAAATAATTAAAACTTTTAGTATGGAGTTCCAACCTTAAGTTCACATAACATGATAATATCAAAATATCTTTCTTTTATGAGCAGGGGAGTTTCATTAGGTCCCATGGCAACATGCACTTCATCTTAAAGCTCTCGTTAGGCACATTTGACAAATAAAAACTGATTGAGCCATAAGTTCACACGCTCTAGTATTAATACATTAAACTCATTTCTCTCTCGTTATTAGTTAATATTTTTCATCCTAATTTCTCAACTCTTCAGGGTCTCTTCCCTGCATCCTAATTTCTTTTCTTTTAAATAATTAAATTATAGCGTCAGTATAGTCGATACAAAATTTTATTTAAAAATAATAATTTAAATCAAATATATAAAAAAATATTGTATGGAGAAATTTGATCTTAAAAATTAATTGTTTCACTATAAGAAATTTGTTTTTTACATACCAATTATTACATACAAATTTAAATCCGTATATAAATTGAGTATTACATATGAATTTAAATTCGTATGTAAAGTGACATTATATACGAATTTTTACATACGGATCTGGATCTGTATATAAACTGAACATTACATACGAATTTTTACATACGGATTTGGATCCGTATGTAAAATCAGCATTACATATGGATTTTTACATATGGATCCGTATGTAAAATGAGCATTATAATACAAATTTTTAATTACGGATCCAGATTCATATGTAAAGCATACAGATTTGGATTCGTATGTAAAGTAAACGTTACATACGGATCCATATTTGTTTGTTAAGTGAACATTACATACGATTTTTTTCATACGGATATAGGGAATTGAAATAATTAATTTTAAGATTTATTACGTTGTTAGAATTAAATTAGAAAAGTAATTTGAGTTTAATTATTTTTTTTAATTTAATTAAAAAAATTATAAGAAAAAATTTACATACGGATTGTATTCGTATATAAATTATTACATACAAAATATTTTTAATAATTATAATAATAATATTGATATTAGTGATAATATTAATATTTTTATTTTTATTAATATTAATATTAATAATTTAATAATATTTTTATATTTAATAGTATTAATAATTTTAATAATATTAATAATATTTACAGTATTTAATAATATTATTAATAATAATATTAAATGATATAAATGATACTAATAATAATAATAAGTATAATAAAATTCATAATATGACAAAAGAACTTGTCTGGTGTAATGGGGGAGTTCATGCACACTGTGAGATATGAGATGTACGACTTGGGTTGTATTGAACTTACCATGATCATTTCTTTTAGATTCGATGGTAATCTAAGTCTTGGGTACTGGATCAGGCGTTAGTCTCTAGTAGGACTTACTTAATACGGATCTTCCAGAATATATCCATGTGAAATCTATGTGATTGTTTTATGTTGGATTTGAAGAAGATTGAATAAAAGAGAAATTGATCAATGTAATTTGGTTTGCTCTTTTGATTGAATTGTGTATATTATAACATTGTATTTTCACTAGTTTACCCCTTGTTTTACTTGTTGTGTTGTGAACTGTGATGACTGTACTATGTACACGAGCAATCATATAGGTGTCAAAGGTTCTGGAGGGCTTTAGAAACGTTATTTAGAACTTTATATTGTAAATATTTGTATTTATATAAATCTTAATCATGTATATTATGAATGTTTTGAAAAACACTAACCTTGTATATAAACATGTAAAACTTGTATTATAATAATTAGATGTATTTTTGGAGTGTTACATTTAACATAAAATTATTTAATAAAAATTAACTTTAATAACAAAAATAATTAATCATTATAAATTAAATATTTGTTTATAGATTAAAAATTATTAATATTTAAAAGAATTTTTATTATTAATAAAAAAATATAAATCAATTTTTAAATTAGTATTTAACTGTCTATAATATTATTGATACCAATATACTCAAGTGATTTTTCCAACAATAGTGAATCATTGAAAAACTATAATACTAAATTGGACAATCAATCGTATTCCTGAACTAAAAGTGTATTTTATATTTAATAAAAATAATAAACATAGAATTTAAATTTATCGAATCGTACTAAAATTGGAAAATGTAAATATAAAAAAAAATATATAAAATTTAAACTTAACCTAATAATCATGAAATTAAAAAACGTGTTTCGTGATTAAAAGGTCTAGATTTTACTTATCTTGTGTAAAATATGTATGAGTTTGAATTGATTAAAAGGATGCAGCATTGAGGAATGATCAAATCTAACATATATAAAAGGACTTTGGGTTTTTAAAAGTTTATTCGGCTGAGGTATACGTTCTGGAACACTATATTATTATATCATTTAGTTTAAATAAATAATTTATAATTTCAGTGAAGAAACTTCGTTTTTGCTTACACCTCTGCGCTCAGAAGTCAGGTGACTATTCAAATCGCACGTAACCATACCCTAATTTCCACCATCTTCAGTTTTATTTGTAAAAATTTTTTACCTAGTCCACTCCATCTTCTTCTCATAATGCAATAACTTTCTGCGTACAACTTCTTAGTCTATGGTAAAATAATATAATATTGAAAAAAAAACCTTAAATGTTAGAATTATTCATAAGAATGTTGAGATAATTTTTTGTTAATATTTGCATTTCTCTTTGATAATTTTAATCTCTAATGTTTATTGTTTTATAATGATAAAAAGATAATCTTGAGCTAAATTTGAATTAAAAAATGATTTTTTTTTATCTTTTATAGATAATAATGTTAACACTATAAGAAAAAAGAAATAACGAAAGTTATTTTTAATATAATTATAGGAATTTATTTAATTAATGGAGGTTTTTTTAACTTTCGTTAAGTTCCAAAAGTTATTCTAAAATTTCACTAGAATAGTGGGAGTTTTTTTTTAACCTTCATTAGATTTCAAAGGTTTATTTTAAAACTTCATCAAAATAACGAAGGTTTTTAAATTTTCGTTAAATTTCGAAGGTTTATTTTAAAACATAACTAAATTATCCAAAACTACATAGATTTAATATATTTTATAATTAAATTCTCTAAAACTTTACATTACAAAATAAGATTTAAAAGTGTACATAAAATATACGTACATTAAAAACTAAAACAAAATAAGTTAGGTTTTTTGAAGTAGCTCGTAACAAAAAAAACTCAAAATTATATTATCCAACTACCATTAATCATAAAATATATACAAATATTGTTGAAATACTTATTATCCAAGATTAGTTGTTGAAATACTTATTATCCAAGGTTATTTTGCTGAGTTTTTAAAATAAATTTTTGAAACTTAAAATACTTATTTGTAATGTAAAGTTTTAGAGAATTTAATTATAAAATATATTAAATCTATGTAGTTTTTAATTATTTATTTATAAATATATTTAATTTTGAAAAATATGAAGTGTTTTATTGAGGTTCTACGATAAATCTTTGGAATTTAATGAAGGTTAAAAAAACTTCCATTATTTTGCTAAGTTTTAGAATAAATCTCTAGAATTTAACGAATATTAAAAAAACCTATGTTATTTTGCTGAAATTTTAAAATAAAACTTTGAAAATTAAGAAAGGTTAAGAAGACCTTTGTTATTTTGTTGAGGTTTTAAAATAAATATTTAGAATTTCACAAAGGTTATAAAAATCTCCGCTATTTTGCCAAGGTTTTAAAATAAATTTTTGCAATTTAATGAAGGTTAAAAGAACTTTCGTTATTTTGTTGGGGCTTTAGAATAACTTTTGGAACTTAACGAAGGTTAAAAAACTCTCTGCTAATTATATCATTTCCTAGGATTATATTAACCTCTGCTAAATAATCTCTGTTAAAACCATTTTTACTTGTAGTGAGTATTTTGATTTAATATAATTTTTATTTCAAATAATCTTATTTACCGTTGTTCAAACAAATTATATTTAAAAAAGAGTGTACTAATTATATTTCGAACTAGTGATGTATTTTTAATTATTTACCAAAAAATTCGATTAATAAATCATCATATCAGTGGAATTATACATTACAAGAAAACATGGTTTTAACGAAGTTTATTTTTACATTATTCAAGGTTAAAATCTTCATTAAGTCATTTACTCAGGGTTGCAGTTTTTTTCCTCTAAACCGTCCCTGCGGGACGTGTTCTTGAGGGTTTTATAAATCTCAAGTAATGTCTTTGAGAACCCCTGTTAAATATCATGGGTTTAAGAACCTCCATACAATGCCTTCTGCTGTATTCTTGGCCTGGAGAGTTTTGGAAAATAGGATTGCAACTAGGGTTAATTTGGTAAGGCGCGGGATGGTGGTTGAAAATCCTGTATGTTGCTTGTGTGGGAAGGTCGATGAGTCGTCGAGTCACTTGTTCGCCGTTTGTGACTTTGCTTGGAGGGTATGGTGCCTTTGCTTTGAGTGGCTTGGAGTGTCGTTCGTAATCCATTCGGATCCAATGCAAAATCTTATTCAATTCAGGTTGAGTCAGGCATCTGTTTCGGTTAATGATGTTTGGGGGGCAATTTGGGTTGGAATTGTGAGTGAAATTTGGAAGCATAGGAACTCGGTCGTCTTTAATGGAGGAGTGGCAGATGCGTTAGAAGTTTTTGCCTCAGCACAAGTAAAGGTGTGGTCTTGGATTGCTGCAAAGTCCCGCGAAGTTTATTTTTCCTATCCCTGTTGGGCTCTGGATCCTTTGGCCTGTATACGGTTGATTCGGTAAAGCTATTTAGCGCTTGGTTTGGTTGGTCTTTTGACCGGCGGTTTTGGGTGTCGAGTTAGGAGTTAAATTGTATGTGTGTTTGTAAAAGGGTTGGACCACCCCTGAAGTGGTTCTCATTTATTGATTTTTTATTGCTGATAAAAAAAAAAAAAAAACCTCCATACAATACCATGGGTTTCAAAACCTCCATAAAATACCATAGGTTTAAGAATTTTCATAAAATTACTTGTCGTTTAAAATATCCTTCAACCCCATTTTCCACCATCTTTAACGATCCTTCTCACTTATCTCTTCCACCCACACTGCTCTCCAAGATAGGCTTAATGGTCGTCACCGACATTCCTAGCAAGAAATCACAATTCAAGCACACTTATGTCTATTATATCAAAGGAGAAGAAAAACTAAATAAGATACAATATTCTTCTTACTCTAGTATTTCTTCTTCCATCACCTTACTGCCCCAACTTGGGTCACAAGCTACTATTACCTAGTTGGTAACAATTGGTGTTTATCACTACTTTATATATCCTAAATAATTGCATTATCTCTTAGATGTGAGCTTCAAAGCTATGTGTGTTCTTGGCTAAAGATTGCAAGAACATATTGCGAGGAGAAATTAACTTTTATTACTTCTCACTTTCACAGTGAATTAATTATTAGATGCATTTAAAAAAAACCTTAATTTTAAATATTTCAAAATTATGAGAATAAAATATTAACAATTATAACTAAAAATAAAATTGCACATAAAATATATGTACATCAAAAGCTAAAACAAAATCAGACAAGTTTTTTGAAGTATGAGCTCGTAACAAAAAAAAACTAGAATTATATAAATCAACTACCATCAATCATAAAAAATATGCAAATACTGTTGAAATACTTATTATCCAATATTAGTTGTTGAAATACTTATTATTCAAGGTTATTTTGTTGACTTTTTAAAATAAATTTTTGAAACTTTATAAAACTTATTTGTAATGTAAAGTTACACTTTCAAAATTTTAGAGAATTTATTTATAAAATAAATTAAAAATATGTAGTTTTTAATTATTTATTTATAAATAGATTTAATTATATTTATTTATTGAAGTTTGAAAAATCTAGAGTGTTTTATTGAGCTCCTACCATATATTTTTGGGCGAAGGTTAAAAATACATATGTTATTTGGTTGAGATTTTAGAATAAATCTTTGAAATTTAACAAAGGTTAAAAAGACTTTTGTTAATTTGTTGAAATTATAGAATAAACCTTTGGAACTAACTGAAAGTTTTAAAAAAAAAACTTTTGTTATTCTACTGAGATTTTAGAATAAACCTTTGGAATTTAACGAAAAGCTCTGTAAACCAAAGGTTAAAAAAACCTCTATTATTTTGTTGAGATTAATAACCTTTGGAACGATTAAAAAACCTTCTATTATTTTACTGAGATTTTAAAATAAACCTTTAAAATTTAACGAAGATTAAAAAACCTATGTTGTTTTGTTAAGTTTTTAAAATAACACTTGGAACTTAACGAAGGTTAAAAAAACTTTCGTTAATTAAATTAACTCCTAGGGTTAACATTCACTAAATAATCTCCGTTAAAACCCTTTTCTTGTAGTGATTTTTTATCAACAAAAGATAAATAAGATAAAATAAGACACTTTAGAGATGTTTCGATCCTTATACAAAGAATCATATATCAAGTTTTTTAACACCAAACAGTTAAAATTTTCATAAAATGAGTTTCATATCTAATATATCTAATATGTATTATTAGAATAGATAAACATAAAACATGCGATATTCATGAAATCGAAAAATGTCTTTGGTAATTAATATTTATTTTAAAATGCTACACATGGAATTTAAATATATCCTATCATATTCACGAAATCAGATAATGTATACTTCGTATTTAATATTCACTAAAATTTATAGAAATGAAAACACAGCCTATAATATTAAAAAAAGTTAGACATTGTGTTTATTTGTTGTTACTTTTCGTCACGTGACAATCTAGATGCTAAAGAAAATTATGATTCCTGATATCATTCTAGAAGCCATAATAAAGTAAGTAAAATATTGCTACAAAACAAAAATATTATGGCCCGATATTGTTAACAATTAACTTTATTTTTTAAGTATTTTAGGGATTCAACTTATTACATTTGCATATATAAAAAATATCGATTCTTTAAATAAATTTCACTTTTTTAAAATCAGTCTTTAACGTTTTAGTGAAAAACACCACAAATTAAAAATGTATAAAAAAAACATATATAAAATTGACTAAATTTTTAGTTTTATTTTGTTTGAACATATATGTTGATTTTGGAAAGGTGTTTGATGACTTTCTTTACAACACAATTTTAGTTTATTTAAACAGTTTATGACTTTTACAATTTTTAGTTTATTTGTAATTTTTAATAAAATTTTATTAAAATTATTTTAATAAATTTTATTATAACATAAATTTCTTATAATAAACACTACAAGAAAATCATGAAATAGAAACTAATTTTTTGATATCAAAATAATTAGTTACAATAATAACTAAATTAGAGATTATTTTAAAAACTTAAAAAAAATGTTTATAAATTAGTTTCTATTATGGTTAAATAGTTTCTAAATTGGTAAAAAAATTTACTATCAAATTTAGAAACTAAATAATTGATAGTTAAAACCTTGGTGATTAATTAGATACCAATTTAAAAATTATTTAACAATAATATAAATTAATTTAGAACCAATATTTTTTAATTTCTAAAATGATTTTAATTATTATTGGAACTAATTATTTTGGTTTCTAAAAATTTATGTTGAATTTATTTCTCCCTAAACTCATGCTTACCTGTTATTTATTTAAAACTTTGTCCACCAGAGTTAAAGTCTGAGTGAGATTATTCAACAATCTTATCAGTTTAATTTAAATAAATAATTTATAATTTGAAAGGAGAGACACGTCGCTTAAACCTATGGGCTAAACTAAGTCAGGTTAATTAACCACCGCGTAATTACGTTTTTGCTTGCACGTTTTAAGAATTCACCTAATAACTTTCTTGATAATAACGTGTTGGAATATCCGTTAACATTGGAAATGGATTTTCTTATCAATAATTATAGAAAAACGCATTAAGGATGATGGAGAACGTATTATTATGCATCTAGATAGTAAAAAACTCTTTATATGACGCCCTAAGTTGACTCCTGAAAGATAAAAGATTACAAAACAATATTTGAAACTGATCTCCATCAAGCATTTTAGTCATTTTGTTGTATAAAGAAATAGTCATTCTGTTGCTGATAGATAGCCATTGTTAATGATGAATAGTATTATGTAGAGTCAATATAATATTATTAGATTCTTTAGAAATAGAGACTCTTCTCGTCAAAATAGGTCGGTCATAATTTCAGTAAGTTTTTAGTGATTTTAATTTAAGTTATAGGGATTTCATATTTTGAGATAAAATTTTGTTTATTTAGTGAATATAGGGTTAAGATTTTAGTTGTGATAATCTATTTATTTATAAGTTTTTATGAGCTGGTTTCTCCATATGATATATTATAGTATTTTTTCATAAAATTTTAATATCTTGTATATAAATCAGGGTATTCTGTAATATAATCAGAGCATTTATGTAATGTAATAAGAGATATTGTGTAAGTAAATTAGAGCACTTATGCAATATAAGAAGGAACATTGTGCAGGTAAATCAAAGTAGTAAAAGAGGTCGGATATTAAAAAGATTGATTCTCATAATATATTTATCTAAATTAATATTATTACACCAACATAATTATGTGGGGGGTTTATAATAATAGTCCCAAAAATCATGGTGAATTTTAATTCATCATGGGCTTTCTCATGATTCAGGCCGAAATAGAATACATCCGACTTAGACTTGATTGGTGAATGTCCGATCAAATTCAGAACGGTATAGAGACCAATAACACTAATTCCAAATTTTAAAGTAGATAATTTTGTAGATGTTTTTTTTTAATCAACAATAAAGATTAAATACATATGAATCACTTCAAGGGTGATTCAACCTTTATACAAAGAAGTAGGAATGACCTGACTCCCTAACACCTTCCAAACAGATATTAAAAATACTAATCCTGACAAAAACTAACTCCATCATGAAACTAAAGAGAGTAAAGACATACTAGATGGTCGAGACACCTATCAGAGAAAAAAAAAAGCAAGTTGATGGGAACTTAGACATGATCCAAGACCAAACCTTCAATTGAGCCCGATAAAAGATCTTAAAATAATCTAGAACTTCTCCTTTAAAAATAATTTTATTCCTATGTCGCCAAATCTCACTAACCATTGCTATCCAAATATTCCCCATCCCTAAATTTACTTAATTCGAAGCATTGCACAACTTGAACTGCAAAAAGTGGGAGTAAGCATGAATGAGGGCAACCGATAAATGCGTAACCACGCATAACAGAGATTCCACACCAGCTAGGCTATTCTACAATAAAAAAATTAACGATAATACTCTTCCTCTTTTACCCCACACAAGCAGCACATAACACTTCCGATCGCAATCTCGCGTCTAAGTAAATTAGTCTTAGTGACAATCCTATTTCCTAGCACCCTCCAAGTTGTAACCTAAGCAGAAGGCATAAGCCGAATAAACAGAGAACTCTTGAAGTATATCTTCTTTCCAAATCCATCTATCAACTTTCTCTGAGTTAGGACAAGCTTCTTAACCTGGACCTTCTCTCAGTCCTAAAGACTTCTTCTCCATGCCAAAGACCACTCCCAACCATTGTTTGTTCGAGACCCACAACTATCCAACGACGTATCTTTCTCGACACTTAACTAAAAAAGCCATGGAAAATTAAACTTCAAGGATTCATTATCAGCCCACCAATCTTCTCGAAACTTCATAGACTTCTGGTTGCCAATTTCCCAATGTAAACAATCCCTAAAGTTACTATCCCACTTCTCTAACTTCCATATCATCTTCAAATCTTTCTTCCATAGGGATTCATTATAAATACGTCTATCCTCTTTCATATTTCTCCAATCTCTATATTTAAATTTAAGAACCTCATTCCACAATGTGATGATTAATTTTAGTGAATATTATATTAATGAATTTAAGGTTTAAACATTATAATTTTATATTTCTTGAAATATTTAAAACAGTATATCCAAATGGAATCTTTAATTTTATGGATAAAATTTTATTTGAATCATTCATCTTGTGTCTTTAGATTCCGTCACCGTCCGTACTTTGATTCTAATACGTCTAGCCATACTTCATTTTTCATGTGAGTAAAAAAATATGGAGTAAAGTACGACGAAGCTTAAAGTTATCTTTAATTGTTAACAAAAATATTTTTCAAGAATCAAATTAAAAAATATAGAATAGGTTCAACAAAAATTAAAATTAAAAAATATTATTGATAAGGCTATAATATTTTTAACTTCTCAGCATTTAAAATGATTTTATAAAATTATTGAAAACACATATGAGTGTAGTAATCTCGGATTTTACAAAAAACTTTATAATCACTAGGAAAATTTTATTATCAAAAAATTAAGATATGAAATCATGTAAGATTTGTTACAATTTTATGTGAAACTTTATTACAAAGAAATATTTATTAATAATACAAACACATACAGAAAAATAACTAGATTATTTGAAAATTTATAATGATATTTTAGTGATAATTCTTCTTTTTATATATTTTTGTGTTGTTCTTCGTAATTAGGGTGATAAATTTTTTTTGATAGAGTTTTACAAGAGGCAATATATAATTTGAAGGTTCAAGATCTCAATTTGTATGTGATATGGTTTCATAAATAGTATAAGAAAATCTTATAGAATTTAAATTCCTGTTGTTTGTGTGTATTTTTTTATTTTCTTGAGGATTTTTTTTTAAAACTTAAAAATGATTAATGAATTGAATTAATCTGACTAATTAAACGGCTAGATTGAGCTCTTTTTTGTGAGAATGGATAAATATAATTTTTGGTGTTATTCTCTTTTCTTTATTTATAAATCACATATGAATATTATAAATGTTTAAAAAACAATGAAAATAAGATTTCTCGTTGATTTTATTGAAAATATTGTTTTATTCAAAGTTAACCATTCATTTATTTTCAAAACAATTTCTTAATTCTTTGAAAGGACAAATCACTTTATTCTTTAAGTCAACATATACTTCTAACAATTAATATGATTAATATGAGAGTTAATTTCATTCCTTAAAATGTTAATTGATTTAAGTAAACTAAAACGAATATTTGATTAATTAACACTTTTAATAAACTTAAACTTGTAAACATTAAACTCTAAACCTTAAACTTTAATGTCATTTGTATCAAATTTAAATACAGCTACAATAAAAAAATTATTAAATAAAAATTAATTTTAAAGATTAAAAATATTAATTATTATATTGACTAAATTAAATATTATTTTAAAATATAAAAAAATTATTGATATTTAAATTAATTTTTATTATTGATAAATAATTTTTAAACTGATATATAACTAATAAATTTTTTTAGTCTTTAAAATAATATTTAATTTAGATTATAATAACTAATTATTTTTAATTTCTAAAACTGATTTTTTTTTAATAACTTTCTTTTTTATAGTGAGTTAAAAGGCGTAAACTTTTTGTAATACTTAAGTCACTAAAATTGAACCTTCGAAACAAAATTAATTTTTTAACACATTTATAATCAAACCCAAGTGATTAAGAATAACAAATCAACTTGAATCTTCAAGCTGAATACTAAACATCGTAATAGTATTTAACTAAAATTCCAAACTCAATTTATTTAAAAGGGTTTAAAACTCAATTCCAAACCAACAAATTTTGGTACTAACAGGTACTTGTTGTTCCTTCATATTGTTGCCACCAAATCCTATCTTCATCATGTTCTGCAGCTTTATTCACTGCTAAAACAGAGATTGCCAACAACAGAATTTGTTGTTTTAGCTTTTAGTCACAGTGCATTTTCTAGTGCCTTCTTCTGTCCTTGCTTCCTTGCTTTTTTCCATTCACGCTACCTCCTCTGTTTTCGCTCCTTCTCCCTTCATAGCCCTTTCCTCCTTTCTTCTTCATTCCTCTTCTTAAACATCCCCTGCATACATTGGAAGAAACCATACCCTTGTGCAACATATATTTCATACTATGTTTGTAGATATTATTATATTGAAATATTTTATTTTAAGAAAAAACAAAAATATTCTTATTTTATAAAATTTAAAACTTAATCAAATAAAACACGACATTTTTCATCAATTAAAAAATATATTCTAACAAAAATATAGCCTATTATATAAGCTTTAATATTTAATAAAACTTATTTCTTAGGTAAATCCATCTTATATATCATATATTAATATCTCATGAAATTTTCAAGGTTTATATCCTTTTGCAGCTTTTCTATCCCTTTTTCTCTTGCTTTGATATTTAATAAAACTTATTTGTTGGATAAAGTTCTCATCCATCTTATAAATTATAAATTAATATCTCATGAAATTTTCAAGATATGTTCCTTTTGCAGTTTTTCTATCCCTTTTTCTTTCTCTTCGAGAAAACCAATAATTTCATTTCCATTAATTTTAATTGATAGTTATATTTAGAAGTGAATTAAAAGTCTAATAAATGAAAGCACACTAATCAGCATATTTTTTAAAATAGAGTGATCGATCATTTAGAAATGTTTGTTATAGTTCAATTAAATGTTCGATTTTGAGTAACGTCTAAAAATCTAATTCTGCTTCTTTTATATATTCTGAATGGTGCATTGATTGTGACTTGTATGTTTTCAATTAAGTGAGTTTTTACAAGATTTATTATTTTGGCTGAGATGTTTATTGTTTTAAGTTTATAAGGATTAAGTAGGTTAAAAGAGGTTGTTGTGTTATGATTATGTATAAGGATAAATTCATTCCTAAAATAATTCATATTAATTTATTTTTTCTTACCAATAAAAAAATATATTTAAAAGTCAAATACAAATACATTCATTTGTTTTAAAATTGCAATCAATCTAATTCCAAGTTTATTATTATAAATCATTTTTAATACAAATCTCAAAGCAACTAAAGAAAGTGTCAGATAACTTTAAAGTGGTTACGTCAATTTAATTTTCGAAGGGCAAACAATGATTCTATTCACATTGCAAATCACTTAAAGAGAAGTTGCTTGCAGAATTTTAGAAAAATTTCTTAAGCTTAAGCTGCCAAATTCTCAAGATGGATAACTTTCTTTATTTGAAAGCTAGGAATGACTACACACCAATTATGAAATCATGCACGTGACACAACACTCTCTTTTTTTCATTATCATGAAGATAATATATTTTGAGAAAACCTTAAATGAATCAGACTTTTATACATTATATTTTGAGATGACCACTATAAAAAAATTTGAGTCGACCACCGTACGCTATGTTTTTCCTCTATCAATTAGAATTAATCAAGCAAACTTGCAATCTACTGCAATTTATATTTGAGGATTTCTTTCTTGGTACTTCTAGGATGTCAATTTTTTTTTATCGGTAATAAGTAATTAAATTAAATCAGCTCATTTAAGGGTGGTTCAACTCTCATACAGAGAATAAAAGATAAAAGTTCATTTTCATCTTCGTATCTAAAATTCACAAATTAATCCTCTACTTCCTTTCCAACACTAATAAACTGAAGAATAGAACAACGCACTAGCATTAAATCGAGTACATACATACCAAGGATCCAATACATAACTCACTGACGGTATCTTTGAGTTGATCAAGATCAAACCTTGACCTATGTCAGAGAAAATACTTTAGAATGATCAACCACTCCTCCTTTAAACAAACAATTATTCATGTGTCTCCAAATCTTACTGACCAAAGCTATCCAAATATTACCTATAGTAAGATTAACTGAATTAAGTGCATCCAAAATCTTGAAACGGTCAAAATGTGATACGGAAACAATAAGATCAACCGAATTCATTCCTAACCAATCATAACATAGGTTCCAAATTAGCCAAACAACCCTGCAACCGAAGAATAAATAATTTGTTGACTCCTCTGATATGCCATATCATATTATTTGAAGAATATAATCAAATCTTGGTCAAGTTGTTTTTCGTGTAATGTAGTCTAAGTAATTAAAATTCTGTGAAGATCAATGGAATTAGCAGGCTTCTTAACATAACATAGAGAGGATTACATAGTTCATTCGTCATGACTAATTATTAGTCTCAAAAATAATAAACTGAAAATGAAATAGACACAGCAAGAATGCAACGGAATGAGTAAACAAATTTTAGTCAAAGAAAATACATATATTCCAGGGCTTGCTTTTACGTACATATCAAAATACACATTGACAACAAGAAATCTTTTCAAACACACTATCAAATTCTATATATACTAAGGAGTAATACTTTTTTATGAACAACAAAAAATGTATTGAATAAAAAAACATTAGAGTGTTTTCTTGGACAAAAGAGAAAAAAACAAATGATGATTACAAAAACACAGTTGTGCAGGAACATCCATATGTTAAGATCTCAATCCACTAAACCCAACCGAATCTGCAACAAAGTGATAGATACTACACTCAAACAGCTTTAAAACAGAAACAATTCAGCAAGCCAGAGAAACACACAGCAAAAAACAGTTTATATATTCTACCTTGGTATTCCTTATCAGTCTCCCTAATCAGCCCTGTTGTTTTCAGATTTAGTTAAGATAAGCAAGGTGAGAAATTTCAGAAAAAAACTCGGCGTGCTTATATATATATTTTTTATTATATATCATTATTTATCAACAGTATCACTACAATCTTAAAAAACTGATTTAACGTAGGGAAAGCCAAGATTGCATATATATCAAGCCATATTTCCCAAAGTGAAAGAGTGATAAATAAATAAAATGACTCTATGTAATTGTAGATAAATTAAATAATATAAATAAATAAAATAAATCAATATATATCTGGAAATAAATTTAATAATATAAATAAATAAAGTAGATTAGCGTGTGATTAAGGATAAATTAAATAAATAAATTGAATGAGGCTAGATATTAGTTTTTGAAAGATAAATTTATATAAACTCAAATAAATAAATAAAATGATAAATGTTTCGTTTTACTTAGCTTAGTTATTGCAAGGCATGATGTTACACGTCCAACTCTTATAAAGATATTCAATCTTTTGTTATATATTATTTAAAAAAAAATATATTAGTTTCTTAAGATTCTATCCGTAATTGCAAATTTAGCCTTTTGTTGTAGCTTGGAAGAAAGGAGTTTATATTATTTTATTTTGTCATATATAATGGATATTGTTATGATAAGATGGCATGTGTATCTCATTACAAGAATTAATAAACAAGAATCTATATTAAAAATAGCATAGATTTAGCGTTCCATACAAGATGGACACTTAAATACTAAAAATTAATATTTGTGTATCGTAATTATTATTGTAGACTCAACCCTCTCTAAAAAAAACAAAAGTCTAGGTTAGGTTCTCGCTTATTAAAAGATAAAAACGAGACCAAAACCTATCTAACTTTAACTTAGTGAGGGTCAAACCCTAGCTAAAGATAATGAGAAAACTTCTTGGAAAAGGATTATAAGCCTTAACTTACTCTAACCTAGAGAAGGCTAAGTTCTACCTAGCCTCAATATAAAAGTAATGGTGAGGGTCAAACCTTGCTCGATTAAACACGAAAAGGTCAAGAGAGGGTTTAGCCCTCGCTAAGCCCACGCATAGTGTAGGAGTAAAAATTTGTTGCTTCTCTTTAGAATCCTGAAATCACGTCCATCCCCGACTGAACTACATGCATCAAAATTAAATTCTAAGTTATATATCTTCTGGACCACCACTTAACATCAAGTAAAGAGCCAAGATCACATAATGAAAAACTATTTTAACTAACAAACTATTCCAAACTATTTAACTTCAAAATAAATAAATAAATTAACTAATCAACATTTCCAAACTATTACAATGTATAATTAACCAAAACGTTGAGTCTATATGAAAAAAATGTTCCTCCAACCTCTCAACTGGACATTTTAACACATAAAAACAATCAGTAACAAACAAATTCAATAGTTCACCATACCAAAAAGAAAAGTACATATTCAATAATTTCTCACAAGAAACTTTAACCTCAACTGGATCCTTAACTAAGCAACTTCAAATGGGATCTCAACCAACTTTGCATCAAAACATCTAGAAAATGAACAAACTTTAACACAAACAAAATGAAAAAACAAAAACAAAAACTAAAATGGAATCACAATGAAAATAAAAAGCTAAAAACGAAACCAAAAACGAAAATAAAAACCTCAAATGGACTACTTAAGGTTAAGTTCCACCCTTCCAAACTTGGTCTTCGAAGCTAAGTCTTCCAATCAATGCACGAAAGATGCCAGCCACTAGCCACAGAAAAATGAGAGGGAGAGGGACAACAAAAATGAGAGGAAGAATGTGAGGGACAACGAAAATATGAAAGTGATTTAAGGATTTCTAATGAAGGTAAAGTAAAGTGATTTTGATGTGAAGGCACACCTGCCATGGAGAGAAGTATGTAAGTGGAATTAAGTCTGTAAAGTAGCAAGAACCAAGCCCTGTAAAGTAGCAAGAACCAAGCCCTGACTCTCACCAACCTTTTGAGACAATGTAGCCCAAGCTCAACCCACATAAGTAGTGAGAGACAAACCCTAGCATCCTTTTGAGACTATCTAGTCCACACACGAGTAGTGAGGGCTAAGCCCTAGCTACCACCAATCTTTTGAGACGATCTAGCTCACACTCAGCCTTAGAAAATTCAATTAGCGAAGGCCAAGTCCTAACTACCACTAACCCTTTAGATCGTCCATGCTCAGCCCTAGCAAAAGTACACATGTAGTGATGGTCAGACCCCATCTCCTCCATATATCAACTATGTGTCGGTCTTATCCTTACTTACACTTCTAGAAAATCATTAAATATAAACAAATTTTTGAGACAACAAATAATTAGTTACTATATTGATTAAATTAGAGATTATTTTATAGATTAAAAAATTAATGGTATCTAAAGTGGTTTTTAAATTTATAAATTAGTTTCTAAATTGATATGTAATTGGTTAATTGGTATCTAATTACTTACCAATTTTAGAATCTAAAGTAGTTAGTAGCTAATTAGATACCGATTTATAAACTAATTTATAAATTTTATTAATAATAGAAATTATTTTAGATATTAATAATTTTTTTAATCTCTAAAATAATATCTAATTTAGTTAATATAGTCACTAATTATTTTTTAGTTTCTAAAATGAATTTATATTTAATAATTTTCTTATAAGTTTTATCTTAATGTGCACTTAGAGAGGTTATAACCGAGTTTAACAACATCTAATCTTCTGCCAACGCTCCCTTTTGATGTCTAATTCACATTATTCTTGTAGTTTTCCCACTCTTTTTTATTTCTTATGTTGAATAAAACAAAACGCTAATATGGATACATGTTTCCTTTCTCATAGTATATAGACTTCTTGATATTATTTCATAATGACACAATGTTTAGAAAGTAAAAGAGTGGTTATATGCATACAATTACAAATAATATATAACTTTCTATAGTATATCACCTATCATTGTTATGTCTCTCTCTTTATCTCTATAGGTGTTAAATAGTCTATTTTTCTAAAGCATAAAACATATATGACACACTTTTGATAAACATGGACACATCAAGAAGCATGCACGCAAGGATCATAAACAATGAGGGATCAAACACAAATCATTTTTCCTTCCAATGGCCATTCCGAAGCGTTCAATGGTGTCTATACTCTCAGGTGTCATGCTATTTGGGAGTTCCCAGTTGAAATGATAAAGTAATCGAGCCAGTGGAAGCATAATACTGGCTAAACCAAACGAGATGCCTGGGCATATTCTCCTTCCTGCCCCAAATGGCAGATACTCGAAGTTATTCCCTTTGAAATCAATAGAACTTCCCTCAAACCTTTCTGGGACAAACTTCTCTGCATCACTCCAGTATTTGGGATCCCTACAAATTGCCCATACGTTTATCATTACTTTAGTTTTGACAGGTATTTCATATCCATCGATGATGGTTCGTTCAGAGCATTCTCTAGGGATCAATAGAGGAGTAGGTGGGTGTAGCCTCAGTGTCTCTTTGACCACCAACTTCAAATAAGGAAGTTGCTCTAGATCCTTTTCATGAATTATCTCCTTCTCTCTTAAGGCTTCTCTTAACTCAGCTTGTGCTTTCTTCATCACTCTTGGACTTCGCATCATTTCTGTCATTGCCCACTCTATTGTTGATCCCGAAGTATCAATGCCACCAGCAAATATGTCCTAGCCAAGCAATATAATTTTTGGTAAAAATAACAAAAACTTGCACTATATAATAAAATTGTATAACTTTCTGACAAAACTAGTTGTTTAAGTACTTTCTCTCCTTTCTCCATTTGTTTTACTTGTTAGATTTATCATTTGCTGTCTCTTTCCTTTTGAATACTATATATATTTATACATGACTCGCCTCACCATTTTAGTTGGTTAAATGAGTTGACCAAAAGGACTCATTCCAATTCTTCAACTATAATCAAAACTTAATATATGACCAAACCATTCAATTTACTCCCACTCTAGATCAGACATATGCCAACTTTGTAAAACAAACCGAAGGCTATCATGGGAATGATGAAATAAAAACCAAACCCCACCTGATCAACTAGGTTCAAACTTAGTTTGCTGCAAAGAATAAAAAATATGTTTTTCTATAATTGAATATTGAATTGCCGAAGAAGAAACACATATCTAAATGAGATAAATTACTTAACTTCGTACTAATATACACGTATGCATTTTTTTTTCAAAAACAAATCACGGTTCGATACGTAACTTCGTAAGAAGAAGTAACTGTGGGAATGGTTTGAATTTTGGTATGGAAAAAAGCCATTGAAGGCACTTATTTCAACAAGTTAGAAAAAGGTGTCAAAAGTTTTTGTTACGCAAATGGTTGTTTGCATAATTTTGGAAGCACAGAAAAAACAAAGAGAGAACATGTATGCAAGGGAGATTTAAAAGACAAGTGTTTCTCTGCATTTACTAACCAATATCAAAGCTTTGACGTTCCTAGTCGTCATTTTGATGTCGAGAGCAGCGTCAGTTTGCTGGAAGGTGAGAAGAACATCAACAAGATCTTCGTCCTTTATTTGAACTCTCCCTTCTTTCGCTCTTCTTTGCTTTTCTTGATGCTCTCTGACAATACTTTCCAAGAACCTGTCAACCTGATTGAGCAACTTCTCTAATTTGGCCTTCTTCCCGGTTATGAAATGTATGGATTTCATTGAAGGGAACAAATCAGCAAGGTCAAATCCTCCAACCGAACCCATTACTTTCTTAATCAAAAGCATAAATTCAATATGGTCCTTTGATATGTTACCAAATGCTGCCCTGGAAACAGAAGTGCTTACCAATGAGAAAATTCTGCTACTAAGATTGATTGGTGAACCTGCTGATGTTCGAATGGAGTCTATAAACTTTTCCGTCTCGTCTTCTCTAATAAAAGAGAAAGACTGAACTCTCTTGGTACTTAAAAGTTCTGAGACAAATATTTTCCTCATTTGTCTCCAGTAATCACCATATGGAGCAAAAACAACATCTATTCCTCCGTAGGATAAAATTTGTCCAGAAATGAACTGGGGCCTCTGCAGAAAAGCAACATCATGTGTTTTGGTAATTTCCTTGACCATCTCCGGGGAGGACGCAACCACTGCAGAAATCTCACCAAGTTGGAGGTGCATGAGAGGTCCATATTCATGGGAAAGCTTTTGGAGAGCACGGTGTGGAAGAGAACCTGCTACTGCTAGTTGATGAAGGTTCCCTATGATGGGTAGCCTCTTTGGGCCTGGTGGAAGTTTGAGAGAGACATGAGATTTAAGCTTGTAATGTTTTACAAGCCAATTCAGTAGAAAGAATAGGGAGAAGGAAATAACCAAGATGTAGGTTTGAGCTTCCATGGCTTTGTAGAGTCAGCCCTGATGAAGTGTTTATGTTGTTTGCTGAGCGTTCCTCTATTTATAGAATCTTGGACAACAATCTATCTTTTTGTTTAATCTAAAATCCATAGATGGGACGTTGAATGAGTTTAATACTTAAATTGCAGTTGAAGTTACATAACTATTATGACTCTTTTTTTTTTAATTTTCTTTTTCTACACATTTTTTCTATTTAATATATTAAAAAATAAAATGTGTTGAATGCTTACTTTTAATATTGGTGGGTGAGAGGAAGAAATAGCAATAGAGAAAAATAAACTAGTTTATATTATGTTGATACTGGTCAAGACTTATGCAGCGTGAATGAAGAGAACATGTATTAGCTCAAGGTCAAATTACATTATGGTTAACATCTTCCTTTAAATTTATGATTGGATTATCACAGTAAGTTCATTTATTTTATTTCAAAATCTAGTGAATGAAGTGCCAGACAATGGCTTCGTGAGGATGTCTGCTAATTGGTAACGAGCACAAACATGAATAAGAGCAACCTACTTCTTCTAGACATAATCATCGACAAAATGTAGTTCTTGTAGACATAATCATGGACAAAATGTAGTTTCAGTTCAAAATGTTTGATTTGAGAATGCATAATAGGATTAATAATGAGAAGAACAACTCCCAAGTTATTTAAGAATTTTTTTGACAAATTAGTGAATATGTGAAGTTCATTTAGCAAAGAAGAAATCCATAATATTCCAGCAAGGATCACAGTAATACTTTGGTACTCAGTCTTTTATGTTGTTCCTAGACACCACTTTTTGTTTGTGCGAACTCTATGAAAAAATGTTGGATCCAAGATAAACACAATACCTAGTAGTAGATTTTCTATCATTAAAATCAATACCCCAATCAACATAGTAAAGCCTATGATGGAAGAGTTTGAGTTGCGTCTGATAACCAAATCATGATTATTTATACTAGCAAGATAACGTAGAATTCTCTTCTCCGATTTCTAGTGATGTTCACATGAGTTATGCATGAATTGGTAGACCTTGTTAACTGCATATGAAAGTTCTAGATGAGTAATGAGTATGTACTGAAGTGTACCTACCATAGATCTGTAAAAAGTGGTATCTTGGACAATGATAGACCCATCTTAGACGAAGGGAAGAGATCATAAGAGTAGCTTGAGTTTTCATGTTAGTATGCCTCAACAAATTATTGATATACTTTGTTTGAGATAGATGCAGATGACCACCAGTGAGTCCTAGATACTTTTATACCTAGAAAATAATGAAGACGTCCAAGATCTTTGAATGCAAACCTAAAGATTAAGGTGGATATGAGAGACATAACTGCTTCAGTAGAAGATCCAGTGATGATGATATCATCAATATATTGCAATAATAGGACAAACGACGATATGTTGCTCTTGGTGGACTAAAAACCAAGATTTTCATGAGTGATACCATGTTTTTTAAGCCATGATCTTGGAGCTTGTTTTAATTCATATATATCTTTGTTCAACTTACAAACAAGGTTAGGGTTATTCGACTCAAAACCTGGTGATTGTTGCATGTAGACTTCTTCCGTGAGATCACCATTCAAGAACACATTATTTACATCACTTTGATTAATAGGCCATTTAGAAGAAACACCATGCGATAGAACCACTCGAATTGTGTTAGGTTTGACCACATGACTATATGTTTTATCGTATTCAAACTCTTGAGTTTAATTGAATCTCTTAGCTACTAAACATATCGTGTGCCTTTGAAAAGTGGCATCAACATTAAACTTGTTTTTGAAAATCCACTTACAACTCACAACCTTAGCACCAGGAGGAAGGGAGGTAAGAGTCCATCTGTGTGTTTTCATCTTTCATGGCTTGAAATCATGATGAAGAAGACAACACAAATTTAAGAGACATAGGTTCATTATCATAAGAAACAATAACAGTATAAGTCCTAGATTAGTGCAAGTGAAATCAAATATAGGTTTATAGTTGTTGTCAGGAGAACTTATAGTGGTGTGATGGTTGAGGTAAGTGTAGTAGCAGGTAAAACATGTGAGTTAGTGGGTTGGTTATGCAAGCCAGTTAGCACAGGAGTATTGAAAGAAGAATTATCCATTTGAATGGAGTCCACATTAAACTTGTAATCATGTATAAAGTAAGATAATAATTCTTCATTAAAAATAACATGTTTGGAAACGTATGTTTTCCCAATAAGCGACAAGCAAATGTAACCTCTATTATTGAAACTATATCAAAGAAATTGGTAGCATGAAGAATGAAAATCAAGTGTGTTCTAGTTATAAGGACGTAAAAGCGGATAACAAGCACGACTAAATGGTTTAAACTTTGTATAATCAGGTTTAGAGTTGAATAACTTCTCATAAGGATTACTCTAATTAAGAACAAATGTAGGTAATCAACCTAGCTAAGATGTCAAGTAGATAGTGATGCCTAACATGAAAGTTATATATATATATATATATATATATATATATATATATAAAGAACAAATGTAGGTAAAATGCTTATTATATGAACTACAATGATAAAAGCTTCAACCGAGAGCTTAATAAGGAGGGAAGTTGCAACAAGTAACGTGAGACTCATGTCAGTAATATGCCTATGTTTACATTCAATTGCACCATTTTATCCATGCGTATATGAGCAAGTTAACATGTGTTTAATTCCATATTCATTTAGGAATGGTTGTAAACAAAAGCTCTTTTATGTTATCAATTGATTTTTTGAAATTTTTTTGAAACATTTAAATATTGTGAAAGCCTGAGATTTGTTTTTGTAAAACATACATCTAGGTATATTTTGAGTAAGCATCAAAAAAGAATATGTAATATCGAGCACCATTGGAAGCAATTATAGGGGCAGATATCTATGTACAGTAATTGTAAGGATTGGGTGTATTCAATGGGGGAAGATTTGAATGGTAATTGATGGGATTTCCCAATCACACAAGCATCAAAAAAATGTTTATGACCAATGTATTGTATATTACATTGGTTTCTCTCTTAACAACATTATAATTATAATGACCTAGCCTGGCATGTCATAGTTACAAAGTATAGTTACAAAGTATATTTCTCAGTCTTAAATGAAGCATATTTTTTCTTCGAAAAGTAAACACCAAAAACATAACTTATTAAGATTTAATATCAATATGAAAACAAATAAAATTTAATCATGACTCAAATAGATAAACCAATCAAATACATTATATATGATGATGACAGAGCCTCCAGCAAAGGATCAACCACTAGGACATGGCCAGAAGAATTCAAGAAGAGTGAGACTCAGCTACTCCAAGCATATACATACTTTTATACATGTTTGAAGGACTCACCCCTTGAAACTTAACGAACCCGAAACGTTGCTTTCTTGAGTCGACTCTTTCAGGAATAAAAACATTTAATACCCTTCCCCACCTCTAAAACACTCTCCACAAATCCTTTTCCATAAACTCATTTGAAAAATTAGTGAAGAAAAACGACACACTCTCTATACCTCTAATGTAACTCTCACTCTCTATCAACGAAAATAGGGTGGTGAAATGTCTGAAACATTATCCCAAATCAGTAGTGACATAAGCAGTCAAATTATAAGGGTTTAAATAAAACAGAACAAATAATCCATGTCCAGGAGCTGTTTCAGGAATTTCAGCAAGTGATTCATGTAAGTCACAAATGTGTGGTTCCTCCATGTAAAAGATTCAAATTGTGAACAAGAAAATTAGTGTAGTGTCTTGCCAATACATCAATTATCCGATCATATATGTGAGTTGTGACTTTTAGACTTTCACTTTTGTTACTAAAATTAAAACAATAAAAAGACTTTTAAACTTAACTTTATCATATTCATGAAATTAGAAAGTGTGTTTTTATAAATTAGTTTAACGTTTCTTAATATTTACTAAAAAAATTATAAACACAAAATTTAATTATCATGTAAGTTAAAAAATGTATTTCATATTTTATATTTACTAAACATTGACAAACATAAATTTAAACATATCTTATTACATTCTTAAATAAAATAAAAATGTACTTCATATTTAGTATTTATAAAAAATAAGACATCAAATTTAAGCATAACCTATATAATATTTATGTAATTATAAAACGTGTTTCGTATTTTGGTTTCGTCGATATAGGTCATGACGATGTCATGCTAGGAGAACATTGCAAGTACATAAGTTTTTTTATCTGCAAGAAATAATAAATAAATATGAATCACTTAACGGATGACTCAACTTTTATACAAGAATTAAGAAGAAATAAGATAGGATCTCAGACACCAACCTATTACAAACTCCCAACAAAAACTACTAATTATTCTCTATCCCAAAACCAACCAAAGAAGTCTACATTCGGCAAAACTTAGGAAATATTAACACATCAAACACCGAAATACATAAAAATATAAACGAACTACCAAACACTATTCTCCAAAATTTTAGAGCTTTTTTTTAAAAATCCCTTCAAAAAAAGTACACCACCTTAGAAAATCATGAACACAACAAAAAATCATACAAATCATTTGAACGTCCCTTTTGCTCCTCCATGGAGTCTCTTTCTTCTAAAGTAAGAAACGGATGCTCCTATTGCATAATATCTCCTTACTCCAACCAAAGAGACAACCTACTTATAATCAATCTACAAAAAAACACAATTTCTTCCTTCCTAAAACAAGGAATCTGCAATACATACCAAAGTAAAGGAGGCAAAACTAATTAATAGCATTCGTACATGCCGTAGGTTCCAAACACCCATCAGAATAAGAAAACTCTGCATCTTGTTCTTTACTAGTAATCCAAGTCTAAACTTTTTTTTATGTCACCGCAAACACCTCTAAATTATCAACTCTCCCATTCTTAAAGACATACCTATTCCAATATTTCCAAATTTTATCTACAATTACAAGTATGTTAGATTTAAAAAATAATAAAGATGACAAAAAGAAAAAGAATTACATTCACTAAAAAAAGTATATTTTATAAATTTCAGTTTATCATTTTTAATAAATATTAAACATGAGGTACACTTTCAATTTTAAATTGGTTTTTTTCTAAAGAAATATGCTACTAGAGAAACATTAGACTATTCAAGTCTTCATGCTTTTTTATTCCTTTCATGTATCAGATTGTACGAAATCCTACCTTACACTAATACGAAGTCGTAAATAGATAAGGGGTTGAATATCTTCAAATTGATAACTTTAACCAAATGAATTTATATATTTTGTTACTTTTACTTTTACTTGCATAATGTTGAAATTTCACATTAATTAGAAAAAAATTATATAAATAAAGACATTCTTTTAAATTTTGTATGACTAAATTAAATTTAAATTTTACTATTTTAATATGGTATGAAAATCATAAAAAAATATTTTAATTTTTTAGAGTTATTATTCTGTTGTTATCAAGTTTTTCTTAAACTATTTATAAATATTCAATTTTACATTTGAAATGTTATTCTTCATATAAAATATACGTTAAAGATCTCATATTAATTAAAAAAATAAAATATATAAATAAAAACAAATTTTATCTTATTTAAACCTTATCTTATTTAAAAAAAAATGAGTTAAATTATGTTTAAAATATAATAATTTAATACAAAAAAAATATTATAACAATTAAAACACAAATCTTGTTATTTAAAAGCTCTTGCTTTATATTTTTTTATATCGATATAAAAATAAATAAATAAATTGAAGTATGCATACCTTGCGTATGGTCTTTGGTGTCATCAAATGATAAATTCAAACAAAATCTATAATAATCACGAAATTAGAAAATGAATTTCATTTTTTATGGTTCCATCAAATCATCAATGTCGACTTTGACGATGTAATTCTAGGAGCACAATGCAATTTGCAAAGAATGTTCATTCTTTGACAAAAATGTATGTCAATTTAACACAGAGCAAACACTAGCGTATGGGAAAACAAGAACTTTCTAATAGCATGATATGTAAATAATATTTTAATTAATTTGAATTTTTTTTGTTCAAAAATAATAAAATATTGTTTTTATTAATTGTAATATTTTCCATGGATGCATGTTAAACACGAGACTGCCCCTCTGACCACCTTCTTAGTTGTTTTTTTAAGGTTCCATAATATAATCTCTATATTTTGTTTTGTTTTTTTTTCTTCTTCTTCTTCCCACAGCCCCATTGGTTGTTGAAGAATCCATTGATGAACTCCACTTGTTCTGTTTGGTTGTTCTTTCTGGACCAAACTCGAATATATCCAAACGATTCTGGTTTTATTTTTATTCTTTTGACATTCCAAACGAACCCAAGCTTTTGTCATGTACTATTGAGGAAGCATCCAATTAAATGTATACCTTACAGATTAAGAGTTTAAAAAATGACTTCTTATTCAAATCCTTGTTAAATGTTTTTGGATGAATTTTTTAGAAACACTTGTAAGAGAAAAACATAATAAAAAATATTATGAAGTAAAACTGATCTATACACAAATTATAAAAAAATGTCAAAACTATACAAAAGAACAAATTAATAACTTATTTATAAACTAATTTTAATTTATAAAAATATTTTTTATTTTTTTCTCCTAAAAACAAAGTTGATCTGAATATATGTCTTAAAAATTTTGAACTAACTAGCTTCATTTTCTGTTATTTTATTATAATGATGTATATATTTTTAATTTGTATATCAAAATAATATAAGCTATTTATATAGACCATTCAAAAAAAACTTTACTTGTTAAATACCGTTTTTATTTGTTAACAAACTTTTGTTAAAAATAGAGCTACTTACCTCAAAAGTAAGTTCGAATTAGTTGTAACAAACAACTGTTTGTTTTTATATTAAAAAAAACTACTAAAATTCAGTTTTTTGCCTTTGTTCTTATTCATGTATATATTTCAATAAAATCAACCATACTTATTTTTTATAATTAGGACTTCTCTGAGTAATATTTAAGTGTTTATGAAATGAAAAATGAAATGCTTCATAAAAAATTAACTTATTAATAAAATAAAATTAACTCTTTAATAAGTTATTATCTGAAAATTTTCATAACTTAATTTATATATAAACTAATTTTATTTAATTTATTTTCTTCCAAGTAAGTTTACGCAAATGTTTACACCACAGCTTGGGAGGAATTGGGCAGATTTAGAATCATTTTTACTTTATTTTTAGTTTATAAGAAACAAATTTTCAAATTATTTTCATAAAAATTTATAATTAATTTATCAAAAATAAATACTTAATGCATTTATTTGTTTATTTATCCCCAATTGACTCTTTAAAAGGAGTTGGATTCTGGAAACGAGATTATTAAACCATAAATATTATCCACCATATAACTTAAATAAATCATTTATAATTTGACGGCAGAAGACACTTATACGAAAAAGTTAGGTGTCAAACGTCACCTGACGTAACTACCACGTCATGAAGCTGTAAATGGTGCTATTTACCAAGTCCAGTCAATGATTCTCGATAATGCATTAACTTTCTTTATTCACTCACTATTCCATACTACAGAAAATATAATATATTTAACAAAAAATATTAAATTAAAGTTACAATCACTTTTCTTGATACGGAATAATATTATAAATATATACTTTATATAATAATAAATTAATATTTTAATACTTTTTATTTTAATTTTCCATTTAAAATATTATTATATTATTATAAAGAGGTGTGAAGTGTATGTTAGTTATTATTTGTGGTGTAAAAAAAAGTTTTTCTACGAAAAACTTTACAGCTAAATCACGTACATTCATTATCTCCATTAACTAATTAGGGTATTTCTCATTTTAGGAATTTTACTAGCCATTTCAAAGATTACCACAACTTGTTAATTCTATGACAAAAAACAAAACATTTTTATTAGTACTAAGAATTCAACGTTTCCAATATTATGTTTTCTCGGCGGCCATGTTGAATAAAATCACATTTATTATTGTTAAATGCAAATTTACAATAACATTATTTTACATTTTTTTATCCATAGGTCTTTTTTCAATTGCACCTATAGAATTGTTTTTTCTCCAAATTTCCTCCATCTTCAGTTTCAAAATAAAAAAATATTCACATTGAACTATATTCACATTGAATTTCTAAATCTTATATTTTGTTGTCACGACTTCAAAAATAACTTATGCAATTTTTTCAGTATGAATAATATTATTAGAATAATGACAGTAGATTTGAACTAGTATATCATATAAGTTTGTAATAAAGAGATGTGCACATACTTAAATATCAAGTCTTTTCTTAGATTTATTAAGAATAATATTTCTTTTCTGGTTTGAAATATCAGAATAACGCAATCACATAATATATTTAGATTTTTCTACAACATTATTCTAGCGACAATAACAACAATTAGGAACTTAGGAATTAAGCTCTAATACCATTGTTGGTACTAGAATAACAACATAAAAACTCACAACACAAATAAAATATGAAAAAGAGAAACAAAAAACAATAGGCTGATTATTGGATTCTGTTGGTCAATATGGTGATTAGTGGATTTCTAGCTTTAATATGTATAAATGACCTATTTCACTTCTTAACCAAGTTGAGCAGTGGTGTCGAAATCTTATTTAGACTAGTGATATTCTGAAAAAAGGCATAGACATCGTGAATTAGGATACGATTGGTTCTCCTCTTGAGAATGGAGGTTTGAAGATTATTAATCTTGGTCATAAAAATAATGCATATCTTCTTTGCGGCAGATGCTAGATGAGTCTGGTCGTTTCTCTCTTAAATTGAATTATGTTAGATTTCAGGAAAAGATTGATGTTTCTATGGTTATTTTGGTAATTAAAAATTTAACTTGTGTAGTGGGAAATTAATCTAAAACTTCAATGAAGAATGATATGTTTGCACATCAACCAAGATTTGAACCCAAGTCCTTCCAATAACAAAAGAAGGGTTAACCACTAGACCAGAGAAGTTCTTTGGTCATATTATCATTTTTATTTTACTTATTATTATTAACATAATTTATACATATTAATATCATATTAATATCTCAATTTTTCGTGCTCTTGCTACGGTTAAGCGATCTTCTTATTAATATCATATTAATATCATATTAACATCATATTAACATTATTATTAACATCTTATTAATATTATATTAACATCTTTATTAATATTATATTAACATCTTTATTAATATTATATTAACATCATTATTAATATTATTATTAACATCATTATTAATATTATTATTAACATCATTATTAATATTATTATTAACATCATTATTAATATTATTATTAACATCATTATTAATATTATTATTAACATCATTATTAATATTATTATTAACATCATTATTAATATTATTATTAACATCATTATTAATATTATTATTAACATCATTATTAATATTATTATTAACATCATTATTAATATTATTATTAACATCATTATTAATATTATTATTAACATCATTATTAATATTATTATTAACATCATTATTAATATTATTATTAATATTATTTATTATTAACATCATTATTAATATTATTATTAACATCATTATTAATATTATTATAAACACTATTATTAATATTATTATAAACACTATTATTAATATTATTATAATGAATAGTTTTCAGTGTATGATTCTTCAAAATTTGATACTGCAAATGTAACCAAAAAATAAATTATGATGATGTATATATGTGATAAGTTAATGTCACTTCACACACAACTTATTTTTACTTATTGAAATTCATAAAAACAATCTTTAAGAATTGAATAATAATTTCAATTAATGAAGTGCCTTCTAACTTCAATTAATGAATCAACCTCTAAGACCTAAGTTCAAAGCATATTTAAATATGTATACCAGTTTAGGCTAAACTCACTAAAAAATTTAATTATATCTATTTATTAAGAATTGAGAAAATATATTTTATTGATGTTTTACAATAAATTTTTGACACTTAAAAAAAATTAAAAAACTCTATTATTTTGATGAGATTTTAGAATAAATATTTAGAATTTAACGAAGGTTTTAAAATAAACCTTTGAAAATTAACGAAGGTTAAAAAAATCTTTGTTATTTTATGGAGGTTTTAAAATAAACCTTTGTAAATTAACAAAGGTTAAAAAAACCTTCGTTATTTTGTGGAGGTTTTAAAATAAACCTTTGGAAATTAACGAAGGTTAAAAAAACCTTCGTTATTTTGCGGAGGTTTTAAAATAAACCTTTGAAAATTAATAAAGGTTAAAAAAACCTCTGTTATTTTACTGAGGTTTTAGAATAAACCTTTGGAATTTAGCTAAGGTTAAAAAACCTCCGTTATTTTGTTGAGGTTTTAGAAAAAACCTCCATTAGTTAAATCAATTCCTAAGGTTATATTAACCTCCACTAAATAACCTCTATTAAAACCTTTTTTTCTTGTAGTGTCTTCATCCTCTTCCTATTAGATGAGAGTTTCCTTCACCAAGCTGGGTTAAAATTAACACTGATGGTGCTGCTAGGGGGTATCTTGTACTTGCCACTTGTGGAGGTATTTTTCGTGGGAGTATGAGGGAATTTATTGGTGTTTTCTCTCTGTTTCTTGAGATTCAGACTGTTATGGTTGTTGAGTTTTATGGAGTTATACATGCTATGGAGGCTTATTAATGTGTGGCTTGAATGTGATTCTGTCTTGGTTTATGTTGCGTTTACTGCTAAGACAAATGTTTCGTGGATGCTTCATAATCGATGAAATATTTGTCTTAATTACTGTGGGAAAATCAGGATTAAGGTTTCTCTTATTTTTTGTGAAGGGAATGTGTGTGCTGATAAGTTGACTAATTTATGATTTATTCATAGAGAATCATTTCATTAGTATAATAGGCTTTCATCTAGTTTGTTCTTAGAATTTTTTATGAATAGATATATATATAGTCTACTTATGTATCGTTTTTGTTAACATAAGGATTTTGGTCTAGTCCCCCCATATTTTTGTATTTTCTTTCTTTTATTTTTTTTTAATAATATTTTCTTTCATGTGATGGCAAATGATTGTTGTTACTTGGGGTGTCAGCTTAGCTTAGATGTTAAGTTTCATAATGATGTCTAACATAAAAAATTTTATAAAAAAATAATAGATTGATAGTATAATTTTACTAAAGGAAAAGAAAATTACAATATCTTTTTCTTTAACTCCAAGGAGTTAACAATAGCATGTAAATAGAAAAAACAACTAAAAAAACTAATTTCATCTCTTAATTTTTCTCTCAAGCACTGAACTAAAGTAATAAAAAAAGAAAAAGAAGGTGTATCTACTAAGAAAACATCCCTATTATAATAAGAAAAGTAAGCAACAAAATATTTTTTTTTCCAATATGATACTTCTCTTCTCACAAAAAAATAAAATAATATATTTAATAAATATTTGATAATGTTAATGACAGAATATTATATTTTTAACAATGACAAGGTCATATATATTTTACATAAAGTTATTGATAATTTACACATTTTATTTTTAACAAGTGACATACTTTATGAGGAAGTTTTAATAAAATAAAATAAAAGTTTTTTTAGTTTTAAAATCTTAAAGCAGATAAAAAAAATGTTGGAAGGTGTACTTTTAATTCAATTTTGTTTAATAAGTAGAAAGAAAGTGAGATATTTGTTCTTTCCTTCATTCTCTAAGCAATGCATGTTGTTCTTTTAATTAACTCTGCAATTTCACTTTAAGTTGAGAAGAGAGACAACCAAAATAAGATCATAGATGAACTTAGATCCCAAACTGGAGTTGTTTTTGCAAGATTCATCTTGGAATTACCTTAGACGTTTAACTTTTAAAGTTCGATATATATTTTTATATTTTACTTTTATTAAATATATATATATATATATATATATATATATATAAAAGTTACATAATTCAAATGCAAAAGGTTAATGTAATATTCAGCTTATATCATCGATACATTTAATACGTAATCAAATTCATTTGGATTCCAGCTAATACATTATCAAAATGTTGGTAAGATAAACCCATCTCTCTTCATGTATGAAAACTTCTAACTGTCTCTTAGATAAATATATTTAATAATTTTACGAACCTTAAATAAACATCACAAGATTACAAGATTGTGGAAAATCAACAGCAAATCATCACAAAATAACTTACTTTTTAATATGTAGTCAAATTTTGATTCTAGATTGTGTACGAAAAAGACTTTATATTTTAAGTGACAAAATATCAATTATGATGATTTTTATGTTTTGAAAGTTTTCAATTTTGACTTTTGAAACACATTTTGTCAAAAAAAATCGGTTGAATCTTTAAAATTTGGAAAACCTCTTGTTTAGGTCTTCAAAAGTAAAAAAAAAAAAAAAATAGTTTCTAAAATTTAAAAAAAATAATTCCATAATTTTATTTTATTTTATTTTAATTAAAGAATTAGGGTTTAAAATTGTTTTTAATCACTTAGAATGATTGTTTAGTCATTTGTAGATCATACATCAACTAAAGATAAAGTTATGTATTTTATGAGTTAATTCGATAAAGTTGAGTTAAACTTAATAGAGTATATCCTAACGAGAGTTCGTTAGTTTTATCATGTCATCTATTATAGGATCGATATCGGACCATTCATTACATAGTTTTGTGTACAAGTTGACAAATTTCATTGTCGACGACTGAAGATAAAGATATTTCAATTAAATACTAACACCATCTTACAAACCGATTTTATAAAGTTGAGTTATATTTGAAGTTCAACTCTTAATATCACTAAAATTTAATTTTGAAAAATTTAATTTTGAAAGCCTAAGACCAAAATTACTTCAAATTTCAAGCACTAACAGCACAATTAAACTAAAAAAAATGCTTTAAATCTCAGTCCATACATTTTCAATTGAAATTGCTCATCTTTTTTAGGGTTTACCCAGTAACTCCTGTTCTCACACTTGAGCTTCCCTCAATTTAAATTGTCAGCCATTATTAACTCGTAGAAATGGTCTTTTTTGATAAAGTCGCAGAAAATGTCTTATGGCTATGGATTGAAAATTAAGCCTCGAAGAAAAAAAATAAGAAGATTGGGCGAATAGTGAACCCTGACAGAGTTGAATACATTCATTCACATTGCGACAGTTAGTCAAGGATCCTCGTAAAACCATTGCAATGAAAATCCATGGATAATTAAATGCATGTCGTAAACATTGAATTTCAAAGCAATTCAAATTGACTCAGTGATTGTATTTATAATGAAGATGATTGAAATAGTATTATAAATGGTAAGTCAAATGTCGAAGTTTCTTTTATGTCCAAGTACAAATATGATTTTCGAATTTCCCATTATGAAGATTATTTATTGGTAAAGATGAATCTCGATTCTTTTATAAGTATCCAACCTAAGGCAAAAAAAATGTAGACTTTAGAATGAATGAAATATACACTAGTTTAGAAGATTGAAAACGTGGTTATATAGGGTGTTTACGAATTTTCAATTCTAATTTTCATTTTCTTTAATCATTATTTTTCATATTATTATTGAGATTAATCAAATGTAAAAGCAAAAAGGAGTTCAATTGAAAGACATAGCCATTGAACATGTTCTACCATTCAACCCAACATTTTTTTTATCAGCAATAAAAAATTAATATATCAACCACATTAGGTATGGTCTAACGCTTATAAAAAATTACATTTTATCCTCATCCTATCAAGTGATAAAGTCACACAACCAAACAAAATAAAAATTCTCATACAAAACATCAATAAACCAACCTCATACAAGCCAAAGGGTCCAAACACCAACTAGAATAGGAGAACGAACTAAAACGAGATTTTGAAAAAATCCAAGACAAACCTTTACTTAAACCATTACGAACACTTCTGATGCATCAGCTACGCCCCTTTTAAAGATGACATTGTTCCTGTGTTTCTAAATTTCACTCACTACTCCAACCCAAATTGCACTTCAAATATCATTAACTGGACATGAAGCATTTCTCATCCTGAACTGTAAAATTTTTGACACATGATCGTTGTGAAACACAAGTGACACACCCAGTCATCCAAACAAGTCAAGCAAAACTGCAATATATCATGTCTTTCCAAATTGACCATAATAGCAATCTTATTCTTCATCACCCTCCGAACAGTGTAAAGTGCAGAAGACAAAGTTTTACAACTCCATAATTTGTTGTAGAAGTATATTATAATGTTTCCTAATTAATAAACAATCTTAATTAAGGCATTATAAAAAAATAATATTAATGGCAAGAGACTATAGGAAGCCTAATGAATATCCTACGTGACGATTTTGACTGCTGCATAATTTGCTAACTGACAGATTATTTTTGTTTTTTTTACCTTTTTTCTTCATCTGCAGATAAGCAAGTGAGAAAATTATTTATTGACTTCGAAAAAAATATTTCTCTGGTCATATATTGTTTATTTAAATGGAAAAATTTACACTAGTTGTAAATGTCATTTTGAAATTTAATAATCCAATCTTTATGTTTTATAGTTAGTGTTTACATCATCACAAATCATAACATGGTTCCATAAAAAAAATAATGTGACTAAATAACATGAAACGATTTTTTAGGACATATTAATTATCAGCATATATAGAACGACACTTATAAAAATATATCTATTAGGAAAAAGTTGAATTCAAATGCTATAAATTTTACAATAATTCCCACGCACTATTCAACCAATTAATTAGTTTAGTGATTTTAAAGTTCACTTGTTTTTATAAACAAGTTCTTACAATTGCTTGTTGATCTTTATATGCGGAAATATTATTGTGATATATTTTTATTTTTATTATTAATATAGATAAACCTTAAATCTTAATATGATAAAATATTTTATTTTCAGACATATTTTGAATGTTAAAAATTTATAAAATATGCTATTTTTAATTTTTAATGTTATCAATTATGATATTACGTTCCTAATAACCATCTCTTATATATAATTTAATTATTCAATATTATAAAAAAGTTATTAAATAAAAATAATTTTTATAAACAAAAAATAATTATTTATTATATTAAAAATTAAATATTATTTCAAATACTAATAAAGTTATTGGTATCTAAAATATTAAAAAAATTAAATTAATTTTTATATTAATATCTAATTAACTATTTATTTTAAAATATAAAATATTTGATAGTTAGAATATTGATAGTTAATTAAATACTAATTTAAAAATTAGTTTATAAATTTTATTAATAATAGAAATTATTTTATATATTAATAATTTATTTCTCTAAAATAGTATCTAATTTAATTAATATATTAAATACTTATTTTATATTTTTATAACTAGTTTTTATTTAATTATATTTGAGTGATTATTTTATTTATATCTATTCAAGTAATAAATTTTAAACTATTTTTTATCTAGTTCAAGGAACCTTTTAATTTAAAAAAAAATAAATAAATATATATATATATATATATATATACACATTTGTTAAAATTGGAATGATATATATAAAATAGGTATATTCATAGTTGACTAAAGCTCATTGATTTTGTGGCACAAAATTCTACATGTTTTAACGTATAGATGTGTATCTGTTTGAATTATTATAAAGTTTAACCATAGACATTGTATCAGATAAAGAAAGAGTGCATGTTGAATACCTAAATTCAAAATCTGTCCCACCTTTATATATTCAAACCCTTGTATTTTGACTTATATAATGGCGGAAAACCAAGACTTCAAATCTTTGCATCTGATAGAGATTTTATGAATTATATTAGTCTACTATTTTAAGTTATATAATTAATACAATAACAAATTAATTTATAGAAGTCTAAATTTGTCAATTATTTTAACTCGTAAATTATAATCATTAGTTAAATTGATATATGAAATTGGAAAGTAATAAAATCATTCTTAAGATTGTAAATCATAAGTCAATTTAGTTTATTATTAATGAGTTTCTGATTAACGGAGTTGAAAAGACATATTCAACATGACTATCATATTTCATAAATGAAAATATCAAAGTATTTATGGTATAATAATTTTATTTTATTTTCACATAATGAACTACGACAAGTAGAATACATATATTACCTTGAGTAGTCCGTTGTTTTCTTTTCGAAAATTTAAGATGTAATATTTTAGCATAGGGTAAGATATATAGGAGTGGTACTTCTAAAGATGGTGTAAACATTTTAGGATTTTAGGTGTAAACCTTTACTTGAGCGAAACAAACACAAAATCCTGAGTTAGTATTGACATTGTGAAATTGTACGGTTAATTGAAAAAACAACATGCATTTTGTAGAGGGTGAAGGAAAAGAAAAAATTGTCTCTCTTTGTACTTATTAAACAAATGATAGAACTAAAAGATATCTTTCAACATTTTTTTATTAGCTTTAAGATTTTAAAATAAATAAAAAAATACTTATTTTTTATTAATTTTTTTTATTAAAACATCCTATTATTATTATTTTAGTAATAATTATTATTATTATAATTATTATTTATTTTTATTATTAGTATTATTACTAGTATTACTCTTATATTCTTATTCATCTAATACCACAATGATTTTGTGTTTTTTTTTTCTATTTACACATACATACCGAAATACATTACTGTATATGGGTTGGGATACCCCTGAAGTATCTTTTAATTCTATTTATTCATTGCTGATAAAAAAAAACATACCAAAATACATCAACAATTTTTTTTGTCAGTAATAAAAAAATAAATAAATGTGAATCATGACAAAAAAATAAATAAATGTAATTTTAATGTTCTAAACTTCTATGGCAATCCAAAAAATAATTTCAGAATTTAATCTATAAAATGTAAAACTATATTTCGAAACAAAAAAATTGGAAAATCTTGTCAATATCCACAATAATGTTCCAAAAAATCTTTCTCGAAAAAATATATATTTGACAAATTCGCATGCAATGCAACACTGGAATTTTTGGCATAAAACAACTTCGCAAAAAACGAAATGAATTCTAATAATGGGTAGAGGAAGTGATAACATAAATAAGAGTTGGGAGCAGATAAAATTTCCAAAGCAGAAAACACAAGACATACAAAATTAATTCTATACTTTCATTGCCTGAGCTCTTCTAAATTCCTTAGTAGTATTTAGTTCTACATATAGAACATGAGGTGCCACATTTGACACGAAATTAAGGAACTGCAACGTAAGAGGGACAATTTTATTCCTTATTTTGTCTTGTGTTAAACTATATGATCTTGAAATCTTTGAACTATATAGTTTATATGACCAAGCCGCAGTAATGATGAAGGTATAGGTCAGAAAATTATATCTTCTTTAAAATTTTCAATATGGAAAACTTCCTGTCATATGGATATGGTCAAGGGTGCTTTTGAGGCCATACTTGAGCATTGCTTGGTTACCCGATCTGAATCCATCTCCATAAGCTGAGGAGGTATCTGACTCAATCTGGTGTTTAAAAAACTCACCGAGTTTCTTCTCAAAATCGGAACGTTTACCCTTCTTTGATGATGCAGAAGAGGAGGAAGGTGATGATGAAGATGAAGACGAGGATGATGATGCACCGCCATTCCCAGATCCGGTATACAGCTCTGAATCTAACCACATATGAGCCAAGACTTGGCAGATTCCTTCTTCAACTTCCGGACTGAGGTTAGGATAACCTGTCAAAAAACCGGAAACTTATCCAACTTGGCATCTTGAAAGAAAAAATATAAACTTTCTGCATCATGTTAAAGGCTGAATACCTTTAAACCTAAGCCATGCATGCATCATCTCGTGAGCTAGGATTGATCCTGTTAACAACCTATAAACATAAAATTCTTGAATTCTATCTGGGGAATGTCATATACTAGTATTGTAGAAGTATGAAAGTAGATTGCATACGAAGGATACCTAGGAAGGCCATACAAAACTAGAATGGCTGTCACTTCACAGCGACGGATCAGCTTATAAGGTTCAGTTATCATGTCTATGACTTGGTAGCCGGCTCCGATCTTTGGCCTCCTTGAAATCTAGTATTATATGAAACATATTAAAGTAATAAGTTCAGTATTTGATAAACTGATCTTCCATAGCGGAATTAAATGTGTAAAGACTCAGTTTGCAAAGAAATCCTACAGTAGTCACAGTTTGCTCTTCTGACAAGCAGAGTCCTCTAGTTTCAGGTAAGTGGTGATGACCCTACATTCAACAGATAGAAACAAAAGAACATCTCAAAGTTAGTCAGGATAATAGAAAAACAGGGAAAGAAAGGATAGAAATAACATTCCATGAATGAAATTGAAAGTTAAATTCATGCAGACTTGCATTTTTTTCTCCCTCCATGGCCTCATTCAGAGCTTGTCTCTCAACCAAGAGCATAGGAATTTGCTGCTCCAATTTCATATTTAAACCTTCATAAAATTCTTGTATTTCAAGGTAGAGAGGTTGGCATTCATGAGTATCCATAATTGATGAGTCTAGACACTCTAAACATAGCTTTCGACCATCATCAAGCAAAAGATATTTTGCATCCCTTGGCTGCACTGATTGAAAAGACAAAAAGACAGAAGGGGGCGAGCGAGGAAAGGAACGGGATCCATCAGTTAGCTCCTAATTGTTAACAATAGGATGAAATGTTTCGGGAGCTAATATTACTGACCTCCATTCTTTCGCAGCTACAGCAACGAGGAGTGCCATCAAGCTCATGAGATGGGCAGTACTTTTGTAGCCAGAAAGGATGAGCTCTATACTCAATGAGGCCAGATGAATTAGTTGGGATCTGCAAAGAAAGAACCAATAATTTTAGTTCACTGAGAAATATATGTGTGTATATATATATATATATATATATATATATATATATATATATATATATATATATATATATAATATTTGGAAAAAATAACTTAAAAGCCAAGACTTATGGTCTGTTTGATTCTCTTCTCACTCCTATTGTTTTAAAAACTGTTCACTAAACAATTCCATACTACCCAAGAATCAAATTTCTCATGCAAAATCTATGAAGCTCTGAACATTGATTCCAAAACAAGTGTTAAAAAAACAGACAGGGGATTTTTTCATCCTCTTCTGTTTTCTTCTAGTGTTCAAGTCTACACAAACTTTTAGAAAACAGAAATACGCTCACCAGACAAACAAATTTTAGAAAACAGAAAACTGTTGGACAAAAAAAAAATAGTAAACAAAACAAAGACTGCTTTTTCTTTTTAAGAGGAAAAATAGCACCAAAATTGTACCCCTGGGGATTTCAGACTTTCACTTACACCTTTCCTATAATCATACAGGGAAAAGTTTGATGTAAATTAGAAAATTAAGGTTTGGTTTTAAATTTCCTTTAAACCTGAAGATCTGAATTAATTACAAAGGATGATGAGAATGATCTCGGATCTCAAGTATGACTGTAATACTACGATTATCAATTAACATTTGTTAGCTTAAGCAGCTGATCCAAGAATTCCTGTAAAGTCCAAAGGTCCCGTTAAATAACTTTTCCACTAGAAATCATAAGAGAAGAAATTAATAAAGTAAAATAAATTAAGTTGAAGGGCATAAGTTGAATTTAACTTGTGGAAGAAGTTTTACCTTCTTATCTTCTTCTAAAGTGTTTACGAAAAAAACTATCTGAACTAGGCCCAAGTGATTTGATGAAATTAAGAAAATTACTACAACAGACTCGTGAAGGAATTCAAGCTAATTATTAAAATTTAAGAAGCAATAGGACTTATATTGTGTTAGGAGTCTAAATCGCTATCGACTGGGGAAAAAAATAATACACAGGAAAATCCCCTCTGCCACCGATCAAACACTAAAACTTCTGAATAACAAAAACACCCAAAGGCTGCCTCCTAATATAGGAGCCTTCCTAATAAGTATACAGTTTACTTTGGGCCAACCCTACTAGGTTCCATAATAACTAGTCGTAATATGCTACATTCCAAACATCAAGAGAAATCTACATGTGTATAAACCCAATAAACCAATCTGAAACAATTCATATTGGTTCGGTTTGGGTGGTAGACACAAACTATGATTAAAATTGATCAGTTTGGATTTAAAAATGCTACAAAACCAATCCAAATTGATTTGTGACTACCCCTAAGTATAAAGATTAAACAACTACTACGTTTACTAGAATTTCCGTAAGTATAGCTTTGAATTCTGATCTGTCTGAGAAGTGAAAACAACTCAATAATATCAACAGTTTTCCAAGTATATGTATATGTATATTGTAGAGAAATTTCTAAAGTCCATCAAAATTGATAGAAACATTTGAAAGAGAACAACACACAGAATTGACAAATAGACAACTGTTAGTGCAATACTCAAGATACTTACAAAGTTCTTGCAAACATCACATCTGGGATGATGCTTCTCCCTATAGCATGATTTATGGTAAGGGCGATTGCTAGACATGGAAAACTGTAAAGGAACGAATTAAGCATAATCAAATGGAGATTGACCAAAACTGACATTTGAAGACCTTCATTTATGAAGCTAAGCAAGCTGCAAAAAAAAAAAACGACACTCTAGCCTCTAACCTCATAATCAGTGATTGGCAGACGACATGAATGGCAGCAGAAGCATTCTGGATGCCAGACACCTCCCATGCAACTTAAAAATCTTCCTTGGCCAATCTCAGTCTTGCACCCAGCACAGATTCTGAAAGCAGATTTACAGCTAATAAATCTCTGTTTTTAATCATTAAGAAAAATTCATGAAACCTTGAAAAATAATTAAATCTTTATTATATAGATCCAAAATATTGAAACAGAAGAGAGAATTTCAACTTTATTAGGTGACGAATAAACTACAAGATATTCCACTGGAAGTGCTCACGGATCACCATAAACTAGACTAAGCTAATAACATTATTAAATATGTTCATTTTAATCACTACCATTTTCTAACATTTTCATCTAATTGAAAGGTACTTTATACTCAGGAAAAAACTAACAGACATCAAGGTACCATTCATAAAATCCCAATCCGGTGCTTATCCCAGTTCAATGATTCAGGTGAGAATCTTTTAAAATAAGATTGATAACCTTCAATGAAGTCCAGATCAGTTAATTGTATAACCAAACACTCAAATCAGCAAAACATAAAATTGAAGTTTCAAAACATATTCTGCTTAGAATGTTTCACATTTGGCACATACAAACACATTATTGGCCCCTTCATTTAGAACCAGAAATTTCAGCAATTTCTATAATCGTACAAGGAAGGATTTGTTATATAGATAAAAGATGTAATCATACACACAATTACCTGTGTCCAGGGGGAAAGAGGTGAGGATAAGATAGAAATGAAGAATCATTGTCAGATTGAGGAGGAGAACCAAGGGTCAAACTTTCTTGAATTGCCCTAGCAAGTTGCTCGTCTTCCTCAAGTTGAGCTTTAGCAAGACGTTCAACTTCATCTTGTTGAATTTTAGCAAGACGTTCATCTTCTCGTTGAATTTTAGCAATGTGTTCATCTTCTTCTTGTTGAACTTTAGCAAGACGTTCATCTTCTTGTTGTTGAATTTTAGCAAGATATTCATCTTCTTGTTGAATTTTAGCAAGATATTCGTCTTCCTCGTCGTCAATTTTACAGAGTTCATCATCTTCAGATTGAGAGTCATCCTCTAAGATATTATGAGACAAAAACCATGAGACATTTTGGTTATGCTTTGGTGTGGAAATAATAGTTGATTAATGCATTCATTATCTCAATACATAAACCATATGAAACTACAGAATTTCTTCAGTTGACTCTTTTTGTATTTTTTTATAAGCTATTCAATGGACTCATAACTATAAGAAATATAATTTGAGCACTTTTGAGTAGCAACTTAAGTGAAACACCAGAATCAGAATATCGTCACAATTATTATATACATATTAAATTTATATTTAAAAAAAATCAAGAACCTAATTCTAATAATTTAAACCTGTTTCTTATAGTTCTACTTTGATTAGGATGTAAATGAAAGACTCCGTAGATATCATAGCCTTTGATCAACAAAGTATAATTTACTTAAACAATAATGAAGACAGTGAAATAGGCATAAACTAAACATACAGGAAATAATACAACAGGTATTTAAGAACTTGTAACAAACCAATGATTATTTTGGTTAGATTCAGATACGTTTAGGTGCCTCATGCAGTGTGCAGAATCATCATAGCATTAAATTTGAGCCAAAGTAGCCAAACTAACAAAAAAAATTAACTAAAACTACCAACATGCAAGAGCATAAATCTTACCAACAACTTTTTTCCCTTTAAGATGATCCTCCTCTGACAGAGAGAGTGCAATTGCACGGTCAATGTCTTCTTTCTCTATATCCGTTAAGTCATCCTGCATTGGGTTTACAATTAGTACATATTCAAATTATCAGCTTAAGGCTCGGAGGAACTAGTACCTTGTTAGCACTTGCTAAATTCAAATAAAAGGCTAGCTCAAGGACATGATTAGTTGTAACTTATAACAATGATTTTAATTCTTAATGAAAGGAAAACTTTGATACCATTGAACTACGGTGGTTATCCCAAATTCTGTCTTCTCCATATTTGCCTTGGTATTGTCCACGTGAAATATGATCGGAACCCTTAAGCAACTTTCTAAACCAACCCATTTCATGCAAAATTATTCACCTTCAGGTTGGCAAACCTTTTGTCAGAAAATATGTCCATCGAGTAGGCACAAAAATATATTCCACAATTTATATAAAGAAGGTAGGTCTACGGACTATTAAGCTCGTTTTGAAAAAGTAAATGTTATGCCTTGATTCCAAACTTCAATATTCAGCAGCATGATCATCCCTCTAGAAGCTTTTAACCAGCACTGAGTATAATATAATACGCAAAAGCTATGTCATGACACTAAGGTAAGTAGCAATGACAGAAACAGTCAGACAACTAGAGATTGGGAAGACATACATATACAGGAAATGTAACAAGTGCAGGACGAGAGTTTGAGAAGAGAAAATCTCAATCATGGATAGTTAAGATTAAAAATAATCGAAACAACATTGAATTTTTTTTGTATGGCTGCAGGAGAGAATCTTGGCCATATAAGTTTGATTACTCGTTTGGTTTCTATAGTCACAAAAAATTTCCTTTCTAGCTCTTATACATAAAAGCATCTTCTTGTAATCCATACATATACCCTTTTTAATTCCTTGTGGTCTTATAGGGACTAAAATAGATTAAAATGATACAGATAGAGACTAAATGGAATTAAAAATGTTAAGAGCAGAGACTAAAAAGATGTTTTTATGTATAACAACTAAAAGGAAAAGTTTATGTAATACAGGGACAAATAAATAATTAAACCTTAAAATTAAAATTAAAACAATCTCCATCACCTATATCTGATTGTATGGCAATTTATTCGTCCCCCCGCACCTCAATATTGTGTGTGTTGCAGGGAAAGAAAAAATTACCGAGAATGACAGAAAGATTATCACACCACTGATAGATGGCTTATCAGAAAAACTTGCGATATGTGAAAGTTCAAAAGGAAAAACTGTTAATGAAGAAAATATAACAGCACAAAAGATGAAAAGCAAAGTTCAGTATCTAATCATTTGTGACCAACGATAAGATATGAATACAGCCTCATTCACGCACACCAGCATCGTCAAATCTCAAACTACGAAAACATGAACAACTTCGAATTTCCAGTTACACGTACCTGTTTGCTCAAATCTCTTCACTTCCGCAATATCCAATATAGCGTTTGATAAATAATTCAAACCCGAGTCAATTTACTTCAGGAAAAAAAAAATCAGCACACCCACGATCAAAGATAGCGAAAGCAAAAGAAAAAGGAAAAATAGTGAGAAGTGAACTGAGCAGGAAGAGATTAAGAATCTGTGGTAACAAAGGAATCTGATAAATCAGAATTTAATAAGTAATGAAAAAAAACAATCAGAAAGGGATTAGAGTAAAGTAGTGTATATACCCTGGAGCCAAGTGACTTTAGGAACCAAAAAAAGAAAGAAAAAAAAAGGAGGGGTACTTAGATTCTACGCAAAAAAGGTAAATAGGAACAGTGGAATCTTTTTAAGGTAATATTATAATTATTAACGTTTCTTAAAAGACGAGTTGGGGTTGACGATGAAGAGAATGGAGAAGAGAAGAGAAGCACCTGAATTTCAATATCTACTTAAGCATGTGGGTCCTCTTCCTCTGTCAGTAACCCAGTAAGTAAAGTAACACCTTTTCTTGTTCAGGGAAAGAAGAAGAAGAATGAAGTGGAATATCATATTGAAAATGGATACGAAAAGATAACCGTATAATGAACTTTTTTTTTCTTATTCATTAATAATAATGTATGAAAAATGAAAAAAAAAAAACCTTAATTATGGGTTGGAGATCCAACATCGACGAGAGATAAGAATATTTCATTGTATATGAGTGAGTGCAAATTTTATCCCATAAGTCAGTTTTATGGAATTGAGTTATACTTAAAGTCAATTTCGTAATATGGTATCAGAGTCATTTAAAGTGTTTCTAGTGAGTGTTTGTTGGGCACAACCCATAATATATTGTCTCATTATATACAAGTGGGTGCAAACCTTACAAAGTTAATCTTAAAATATTATAAAAGATATAATGAAATTTCCTAATCTCTAGTCGATGTGGGATCTTAACAATAATTAAACTTAGCGTCGTTGGAGACACTACGTGATAAAGCAAATGTGAGAAAATTGTCATCATTGGTACACTACCTGGGAAACAAATATTAGTGTCACCTAAACCTATGCTAAATGTAATAAAATATTAACTTGCATCTATTTTGTGTTCCCATTCTGGACGCAATATCATTCTGCAACTTATTTTTTATTGCATCTGCTTTGTGTCCACATTCTAGACGCTAACTTACTATTATTATTATTATTTTAATAATTTTTAACTTGCATCCACTTTGTGTTTCCATTCTAGACTTAATTTTATTTCGTCACTTAATTTTTTTTTCATTGCATCTATTTTGTGTCCCCGTTCTAGACGCAAACTTATTATTATTATTTTAATAATTTTTAGTGTGGGTTAAAGGTCTCAATTGTGGACACAATATTTGACATTTATTTTTGTGTCCAACTTGAGTATACTTCACCTTTGCTAGTGACTTCTTTTTTATAACTCTCACTTTTTGTTGGCAACTAAAATTAATATTTTGTATTGATTATTATTTATGCATCTAAGACATTTTATCTATCTAAACTCAAAAAATATCTAGTTCAAATTGATGCAATCATATTTTTTTAGTAAGTTGTTTATTTTATTTTCCTTCACGTCTTTAATTTTTCAGTTTTTATTATTGTGTGTATTTACAATTGTGTGATCTTATGGTATATCTAAGTTAAATCAATGAATATATGTTGATCTAAATTTACAACGATGTATGTGATTTGTACATTAGGTATTATAGCAGCAAGTTAAAAATTTAATAACTTTTTTTAAGTTTGGGAAATATTTTGAGAAGCGCAATAATTAATTAAGGTAGAAAAAGTTAACTCAATCTTTCAGTTTGGAAAATAAATTTATAATTATGAGGATAAAACTTTGATAAGATAAAATCTTAAGATAAATACTTGTAAATTTGTATGTTCTATGTGTACGCTTTGCGAAAAGCACGAAAAATTTATTTAATATTTATTTATTGAATGTGCTAATGCTTTGCGTATTTGGGGTTGAGTTCGACATATTTTCCTACTTATGATTTCTCTAATAGGGATGATCTTCTTTCTTTTATTAAGAGTGATGGTAGTCCGTTGGTTAAATTGGTTAAGCTAGCTGTGATAACTTTTCTATTTGGATGATATGGCGTATGAGGAATTATGTTCGTTTTAAGGATAAGATTGAGGTTTCTAGGGCTATTTTGATTATTAAAGATTTAACTTGTCTAGTGGGTAATTCGTCTAAAGCTTCAATGAAGAATGATATGTTCGATTTCAATGTGTTTCTGCTAGGGAGATGGGACCTAGAGAACTATTGAAGTCTTCTTCTCCTTCCTTCGGTCGGTCAGGTGACTGGGTGGTGTACTGGGATTCTTCTCGTCTTCCTGCTTCTCCTTCGGCACTCGGCCTCGGCTGAACACCAGATGGTGGAGGTATCTGCGAAGACACTCCGACGCTCAAGTCAGTAAAGCGGGTGGTCAGCTCCCAGGTAGGTGAACAGTAATAAATGACATACCTTACTCCTTGGAATGCGTGTTATTTATATTATTCTAATGGGCCCTACCTTGTTGGGCCCGTTTATCGAGGTGGATAGCTCTTAGGGTTGCATTACCTAATTCTTAATGATAGATTAACTTCACTGATTTTGGTTTGAGCGTTAACTGTGGGTCGGCCATTGGCCATATTCCGGTGGTCTTCGGTCGTCTCGGCCAAGTCTTCTAAGGACTCAGCCAAGTTCCTCTGGTCTCGGTCAAGTGGACTCAGGCCTCGGTCAGCCAGGTGGGCCTCAGCCTCACCCATACCGGTACACTTGCCCCCCAGGCTCGAGGGCAGATGTGTTAGATATGTCCGATGAGTCTTTAATGATGGGTGTCAGTCGGTCTCCCTTGATCGTGCGGCTATTACATTTCTCGAGGTGTGACGTGACATAGCCGGCGTGACGTGACCCTAGGCGACGTGACATGATTGGCATTAATGAGGGGTTTTTTCGGGCGGGAAGTGCTGTGGACCGTTGGATCTCCTGGATCTAACGGTTGAGATTGGTGCGTCGGTTCAGGATCTGAGGCCCATGGGCCTTATAAATAGGGGTCTCCAACAGTGTTGAGATCTTGCATTTTCCTGTGAGTTTGTTTGATACCCGAGCTTGATAACCGAGCTTTCCTTCGCCCAATGCTCTGAGAACCGAGTGACCTTTCGGCTTATTTACTAGGCTTCGCCCTCGTCCACCTTTACTTTGACAAAGGTTAGTCATGTCGTTGGAGTCTCGCCCTACCTCTTCTTCCTCGGGTCATCCGTCCTCGTCGTCTTCTTCCTCTTCCTCTTCTTCCACCTCCTACGTCGAGCCTACCTCGGTTGGGGTGGCCGAGATGTCGCCCCGGGTAGAGGTTGTAAGGGGGAATGTCTCGGCCAACGCTGTTGACCGATCGGACTCTCCCCTGATGGATATCCCGGCCGACGTTATTGGTCGGCCGGACTCTCCCCCGACGACTATTCCTTTGGAGGATCTTAGCTGGGTGGATCCTCGAGTAGTCGAGATCTCGTCCCTCTATGAGACCGAGTTGTCTGTGGCCAAGTTCTTGGCCCGACATCCGATCTTAAAGGCGGAAGAGTACTCGAGTTACTTCGACGTCTTGCCTTGTGGGGCGGCCAAAAGCGTGTGTATGGGGCGACCAGGTGTCGGTCCCCCATTTTTTTATATGTATGCTTGTTTCTTTAAAGACTTTTATGTTTCTCTTCCTTTTGACGAGTTTACGATGGGCGTCCTTCGGACGCTTAACGTGACTCCTACCCAGGTTCACCCGAATACCTGGGCGTCCCTTCAGGCCTTTCGCCTGCTGTGTGATGTTATACGCCTTCATCCTACCCCCTCTTGCTTCCTTTCTTATTACAAGTCTCACCTCGCCCAAAAGGCTGCTTGGCATTCTTTGGCCGGGCGGCTGGGCTTGGTGTTGTTTGACTCCTTCGCCCTCTCGTATAAACTTTTCAATGAGAGGTTTGTGAAGGTCGTCATTCATCCCGAGGCGACTCCATTCTTTTTTTACTCGGCTGGTCGGTCGAGGTTCCCTCTATATTGGACTCGGAATCCTCGTGATTTCAAGGAGTGGCCGAGGCCAATAGAGGATGAGGACGAGTTGGGGGTTCTCGCCCTTTTTGACGCCCTACCGAGGAAGCTTCCATGCCGGGGGCTGATCGGGGCGATGGTCGACCGTGAGGGGTATGTGTTTAGGCTTGTCTAGGGCGGTCGGTCTTTTTTTATTTGTGTGTGGTCTAACTTGTTTATTTTTTGTTTTGCAGAAATCATGGTTAACAAACGACCGACGGCCGTCAGCATACTCGACAAGCACCGGCAGAAGGCGGCCGATCGCAAGGGTCGTCGGAGCTTGGAGGTGATACCGTCGCCGAGCGAAAAAGGGGTGGCTGGTCCTTCTCATAAGTCCAAGGGGTCGGCTGGCCCCACCCATAAGTCCAAGAAGCGTCCGAGGGACGTTAGCAACATTGCCACCACCACCCGATCGCTCGGGTCTATGCCAACACCCCCTCCTTCTCGGCAGGGGGTGGGTATCGATTTTCCCGGAGAATTCGCGTGGCTCTTCCAGATGAGGCCCGAGACTCCCTTCGCGATGTCTCTCCCTCGGATCTCCTAAAAAGCGGCTTCGAACTAATGTGTCGCTCGATCGTCCTCTTTCAGAGCGGGCTTCTTGGCAGAGACCGTTAGGCTGAGGATGTGTCAGCCTTGGAGCACAAACTTTCTGAGGCTACCCAAGACTTGGAACAATCTCTGCCCGCCAACACCAACCTATCGACCCTGATTGCTACAGAGGCGGCCGAGAAGGAGTTGGCACAGAAGGAGGCGGCCGAGGCGAGACGGCAGTTGGAGGACGAGAAGCTGAGGGCGGCTGCCGAAAACGCCAAATTGAAGAAGCTGGTCGAGGAGAGGGGTGAGCAGCTCTCTGCCTCGGCCACTGAGATGACCGCCCTTCAACTTACCAAGGAGCAAGCCGAGGCCGAGCTTGATGAAAATTATGAAGAGGCTGAAGAGTTGCTGAAGCAATGCTTCGAGAGAGCCGTGCGTCAAGCGCATGTGCTTTATGGCGGACCGGCCTCGACCTTGACTGCGAAGTTTATCAGGGTCGGTTGATGCCGAGTGCTGAGGCGGCTGCTTTGGCTGCTCAAGAAGCTGCGCCGGCCGGGACCCTAAACCCTTACACAATGTACTCAAGTTTTTTTGTATTAACACTCGTACTGGTAAAGTACTACGTCATCTTCCTATTAGATGGGAGTTTCCTTCACCAGGTTGGGTTAAAATTAACACTGATGGGGCTGCTAGGGATAATCCAGGTCTTGCCGCTTGTGGAAGTATTTTTCGTGGGAGTATGAGGGAGTTTATTGGAGCTTTCTCTGCGTTTCTTGACGTTCAGACTGTTTTGGTTGCTGAATTTTATGGAGTTATATATGCTTTGGAGGAAGCTCAAAAGTTGGGTCTTACAAATGTCTGGCTAGAATGTGACTCTGCCTTGGTTTGTGTTGCATTTACTGCTAGGACAAATGTTCCTTAGATGCTTCGTAATCGATGGAATACTTGTCTTAATTACTGTGGAAAAATCAGGTTTAGGGTTACTCATATTTTTCGTGAAGGGAATGCGTGTGCTGATAAGTTGGCTAATTTAGGATTTATTCATAGAGAATTCTTTCATTGGTATAATAGACTTCCATATAATTTGTTCTTAGAATTCTTTATTAATAAATATAGTTTACTTATATATCGTTTTGTTAACATATGGTTTTGGTCTAGTCCCCCCATATATTTTGTATTTTTTTTTAATAATACTTTTTTTTATTTGATGACAAATGATTGTTGTTACTTGAGATATCAGCCTAGCTGAGATGTCAAATAACATAGTGATGCATAACATGAAAGCTTTTTATATAAAAAAAATAAAAATTGTGTTCTGCTTGTTCTAGAGGGTTGTATTTCATATAACAAAGACACAAATTTATCCCTTTCTGATCTTATATAAAAAGCACTTTAATGTCTTCTTTATCCATGTTAAAATATATAATTTTAGTTATTTAATGTAAAATTGTAAAAAAAAAAAGTATTTCTTTTTTTTTTTAAATATGTTAATATTAAAAACTTTTTTTCTTAAATTCAAATATAAAATAAATTACACACTCTTCCTCTTATATTAAAATATATTATTTATTTCATTTATTTACAAAAATAATAATAGACTTTATTTAAAATATTTTTAAATAAATTTTTTAATTGGAATGCATTAAAATATACACATTTATCTTTGATAATAGTTAAATCTTATTTAATAATAAACTGTTGATATATAGATTCATTTAAAACTTAATAAGTTTAATGTATACACTATCATAAAGTTTGGAACGCTTAAACAGATAAAAGGAATTTTTTTTCCAATATTTGTATTTAATGAACTTTTGAATTTGTTAACATATTAGTATAAAAGGGCAAAAATGTTAAATACTAAAATGGGTAAATAATATTTTATTTAATAATAGGTAAATACTAAAATAGGAAAAAATTTAGGTAAATAGTTATAAAAATATTTTATTTAAATAATATAAAATGATTAATTTATATATTTATTATAATTATTTTATAAATACACAACATTAATAAAAATATATGAAGAAATAAGGACTAGTCTAGTAGTAAGTGGGCTGGACGTGTACAAGAGCCCAAAAATTAATACTAAACCCAAACCAAATTAAAAAAGGAAAACACGTGTAATTTAAAAATAATTTTCTTATTAGTAATTTTAAAGGGAAATTATACTAAAAGCTAATGGTAAATACAAGTAGACATTTTATATTGGCTTTTCTATCCAATCTGTAAAGAATAAATACAAAATAAAAGAAAGGAAGAGAAATAAAGTTTAAAGTGATTTTTTTTTAATTAAAGGAAAAAAGGAGAATAAATAAATTAAAAATTTATACATAATTTAATTGATGCAATATACAAAATACTTAATAATTTGATCATTTAAATATTATGAAAGTTTTATTGTATTAAAATTTAAATATAAATAAACATTTAAATATTTTCACCCATATCAACTCAAAAAACATGCTCCATCATCAACTGGGCACCTATTTATAAAATAATCTTAGATTACTTTATATTGGAATTAGCCCTTAATTTTTTAAAATAAGGTTACGTAAAAAATAATTTTAAAAATCTAAAGTAAAGTATAATGAAAATAAAATTCTACCATAAAATTTGAATACAGATAAAAATAACATTTCTAAAAAAATAAAAATAATTTACTTTTGCAAAAATCCCTTATCTTTGATAACTTAATATAATTTTACCTATATGAGATGATCCACATCCGATAATTCTTGAAAAAGATTATATATATCTTATTTGATGCGTCCTTCAATCAATCGCATAATTAAATTTGAATATTATAAATTAGGCAAATAAAAACTATACACTAATTAATGGATAACTCTAAAATTAGAAATTAAAAACAACTTTTGTTAATGATAAAAACTATTATAATTGTAAATGCATACAAATGAATGCGGGTTTGTTAAAATACAACAAATGTTGATCTAACTTGATTTTATTTTTTTATCAAAAATTTATGTTGAGTATTTTAAAACTAAAGACAGAGTCCAATTAAAAAATATCACAAAATTAAATACTACAGTGAACATAATAAATGTTGTATTTTGATTATATTGCAGAATTAAAAGTTATCGGAACTAAAAAATCATAACTATTTTCACAACTAGATTTTGTGTTTGCATATCACTAACATGGGCGTAATATCATAAGGACAAAATCAATGAAAGTAATGATTCAAGGCTCTTTCCATAAGTTTAATATTTGTTTTCATAAAAATCCCCTTTAATAGAGTCATATTATCTTATACATGTCCCATCTGTGTTCCTATTGAAGTAAGCAAAGATAAAGATTGAAGGGAATGAAGTTGAGGACCCCTCCCTAATTTTTAGGGCATGTAAACTCACAAGTCACCATCTCAACGTGTCTCAGTGCCCACCACATGCTGGCTTTTCAATTAAGTTTTCAAGTTTATATCCTCTTTTTACGAAATTGATTTCAAGTCTAACTCAATCCTATAAAATTGGTGAGATTTGTATTAATTGAGATAACATATTATGGATAGTCCGGGTGACCTGATAAGTCTAACAAACACTTGTTAGGATATGCTCAAAATGGTTTTGATACCATATTACGAAATGGACTTTAAGTTTAACTTAATTTCATAAAACTAGCTCATGAAACGAGATTTGCACTCACTTATATACAATAAAATATTTTAATCTCTAATCGATTTGGATCTTTTCATTATCATTATCATTCACATCAAACTTGCAACGTCATTCACATCAAACTTACAACGAAGAGAAGAACAATTTTGTTTCCAAATACATTGAATTGCTAAACATCTGACGTGTTTTCTTGTACAATATTACCCACTGTTTTCACTACACTACTTTTTTTTCGAATTGTAAAGGTTATTTTCAAATTAATTATCTTTTAATTAATATATAGTAATATAAAATGAAGATTCTTTATATCATTCTAAAATTAACATCTAATTCAATTTTATAAAATTATTACATTATCTTAATAATTAATCTTAATAATTACGTCTAATATAAATTTATAATAAAAAAATATTCATTTATATATTATAAATTAATTTTATCTCTCATTAAAATTTTTAGTAATAAAATAAAAAGGTTTATCATTGTATGATTATGACAAAAAAATAGTACATTTTGTATATTTTAAAACTCCTAAAAGTTAAATAGGAAAGAACAAAGTAGTATTTGTTTCTAAATGTTATGATAATCAATTCTCGATATCAACTTCAAAACAGATGAGACACATCACGTCGTTTACTTTGAAATAAATATAATTTTAGTATTTTTTTTTTTAAGTTTATAAAAGGAAAACAATTAAAATAGTATTTGAGAGGGGAAAAGATATGCTCAAGGTACGAAAAGTTACGTGATGCATCGAAAGTAGGTTAAGAAAAAATAATAAACTAAAAAATATGCACTGATCAAATTTAATATGAAAAATTTAAAAATACTATTTTTTTTTATAAAAATAGTAAATTCTATGAATAAAATCTCTCCATTAAAATTTTCCCCTCCCCATAATAACACTTATTTCACAAAGTGAGTGATATATTTAAAAAGAGTACTGCATAGTAATAATATAATTTCCAGTAAAATATTTTATTTATTATCCTCATATTTTTAAAATAATTTTTTTGAAACTAAATGTACTTAATAATTTGGAATTTTAATAATTATACATGTGTCCGAATTTTATTTCAAAATGTTTTGAAAGTACTCTGAAAATTTATTTTATTTTGTAAAATGTGTTTAAGACGTTCTGGAAGTAAATTTCCAAAATTATAAAATTTCTTAAAACAAACACGCACACTAAGCAAAAATCAAATACATAAACAATAACAAAAATTAATTAATCAGGGTTTCTTAGAGTAGAAAATTCGTAGTATTATAGCCCAAAATATAATATCACATACATGACTATTCTAAACACTGGGCTACTTAGCCCATTGCTTAGTTATAACTTTTGGGTTAGTCCTAAACCACTGAAACCCAAGCCAGGTTAAGGTAGAATCGAATATACCATGCGACTTGTTACGTCAACAAAGGCTTTTCTGCACCCATTTTTTACTTATAAATTTCTTCTGTTTGTTTTTCTAAATAGCATCTTTGTAGAAGTTAGGTTCCAAAAATAACTTGGTGGGCAATAAATAAATGTTAGGAAATTAATTTTTAGAAAGTATTTAATTTATTTCAAAAACCTATTTTTAAATAGTTAAAACTTTAACACATTAAATAAGTTTTTTTTTTTTTCTAAAAAGAGTGTGATAAAGAAATGCATAAGCCTTTTGCTTTTGTGTGAGGGTTGACATCGGGGCCTGAAGAACTATTTAGAGGATTCTTTTATCACCTTCTACTGGTCGGTCGTATTGTCTACAAGCTTCCTTCCGTCACTCTTCCTTCCTAACCACGACTCTCGGTCTTCTCATAATTCAGACTCATAGGATATCTATAGAAGGCACTTCGACGCTCAAGTCATTAAAGACATTTGGTACTCAGTTCTTAGAGCATTGTATATGATGACGTGCGTGATTCTTGAAATATGTGTTATTTATATTACCTTTGATGAGTTTTTCTTATTGAACCATGTTAAGGAGTTAGACCATGCTTAGGGCTGCATAACCTAACTTCTAATCACAAATTAGCTTTATTGACATTGGTTGAACATAATTGGACTTGAATTGTCGGCCTAACAAACGTAGGCCTTGACTAACTTCGGTCGGTCCAATGATGGGATTTGAGACGTTACATCAGTAGTACGATCCTCATCGGTACAATTTTTTTTTTAATTTGTGTGTGTGTTAGTAAATATGTCTCCTTTTACTTTTTTTTTTCTTTTTTCTTATGAGAAAAATGGTGGTTGGGAGAAGATTAATGAGTTAGAAAAAAGTGGTTAATGATATATATACTCTCGTAAGATAAAATTTGAGTTATAATAGCTTAAAACTAAGTTATCGACTAATTTTCACTAGTTAATCTTCAATGTGTATATAGAATTAATTCTCATGCATTACATTTATATAGAATCTTCAGTAGTCTTATATCTAATTCTCACTATAAACATTACTATTTTTCTCCATGAAAAATATGAATTATCAACTTCCTTTTATGAATTTTATGATTGTGATAGTGGAATCCCTGTTTAGTTTAAAAAAACACAATAAAATTAAAAGAGAATCCAAAATTAGAAAATCCTCTAAATCTTATCGGTTTTCCATCCATTCTCGTTCATGTTTCATCACTAATATATCATTCATTACATTTCTTGTTTTCAAGTTTGACATTCTGTTCAAAGAGGATCAAAGAATCCTCAAAACTTTGATTGAAACAAATTAAATATACACTTTTTATTGGAGTATACTATAAAAAAAAATATTTATTTGATAAATGAAACTCCTAAAAGTAGTAAACTTCTACTTTTAATATTTACATTTTCATACATAATGAACAGAAAAGTTTCTATAAATCAACATTTTTATTATTATAATTTAATTATTCTTTTTCGATAAAAAAAAAATTATTCTTCTTTATTTATCAGAGATTCTTTATTCATAAGAAATTCTGAATCTGAAACTATTTTGAATTATTCTGGTGGTCAATTTTATTATTCTCTTTTCTTTATTAAAATTTGTTCTTTTTAATTTCTCATATAAAAAGACTAATTTGACAATAATATTGGAGATTGGAAATATGATGAATGTCCAATTTTGGTATTAAAATTCATAGAAAAATGTAGTTTGAACAACACTATTAAGTGAAAGGATTATATATGAAAACAAAAAATAGTATTGTAAAAAATAAATTTTGATGACAGTTTTTAATTTTTTGTTGATCAAGTTGTCATTAAAATAGAGATTTTCTACGATAATTTGAACTGTCATCATCTCATACACATACAACGACGACGATTATATGTAGAATTGTCATTATATATAAATTTATAATGGTGGTTGTTAAATAGAATTGGTATTTTATATGAACCTACAATGATAGTTATTAACAAGAAACGTTGTCATGTATGATGATAGTATAAACTAGAATCGTTATCTTATCTTAATTTTCTTTTAAATTTTATCTATAACATTTACTTTAATTAAGCAATCAATATATATGTCATTTATTGTATGATTAGTAATAATCAACAATATCATATGAAAATATAAATTAATACTATATAGTTAAAAAAAATATATAATAAAATGAAGTATGTATAAAAATATTGAAAATATCAAATGTCAATAATTTAAAACATGAAATGACTGACTAGAAAATAAAATTAAAAAAACGAAATTTAAAAACTATTAAAATATTATATATATATATATTCTAATATATTGTAGAAATTAATAAAATAGGTTACCCATAATATAATTTTTATATTGAATATTAAAAAAAACTAAATAATTCATCCGATCTCTAAAACCTATTCAAATTTTAAACTAGTGAAGAACTTTAAAGAGAAACCTAACATGTTTTTTATGCAAAAATCTTGCAATAAAATATTTCCTTGTAAACTCAATAAAATCCAGATATATTTTGCAACCAAAACAAAATCAACCACTTACCATCTAATGTCTCAAGATTTCGATGAACAATAATATTTGAAATAATAGAAACAAAAACCAATTAAAAGAAAATACTCATTCAAAATTACGATTTCATTGTACATTAAGTGATGAAGAGGGAGAATCAATCTCCTACATCATATTTTCTTTTAGGTTTACTGTTGTTATTGATTACTATTGAATCTAATAAACATGTGTCCTACTACACAATCACACTGTTAGCTTCTCCAGTTCAAGAACAACAACTGTGTATATGGTGGCTCAAATTGCCTTATTAAATGCATTGGATATGATTGGCCTATATATGCAGAAAATTGTCAAAAGCTTTTAAAAGATGAACTTTTTGGCATTTTCTTCTTGTCTTAGTTATCCCATGCAAGACAATTGCATGTGCAGCTTCATACATATTGACTTAAGTGGCCCCCCGAAAGATAAAACCAATTGATTAATTGGTGATTATTCCTATGAAACAGCCAATGTTCTTTCCAATTGGTTTGTTTCAACTAGCTAGGACACAAAGTACTACTCATAATAACCCAATTTCTGTATTTAGTAAAGAACCATGCAAACTAGAAAAAGAGATTTACATTCACTGTACTCATCTGAAATTTTATAATCAAACCGTTTTATTCGGTTTGTGCTATATTGTTTTCATTAATTAATCGTATATACGATAACTTAACAAGAAATATCAGCAGGCTAATAACTAATAGGCACACCATGTTTGCTTTGCTATCAGCAGATTTGTGAATGGGCATTGCTGTATACACACGCACCAGAGGCGCCCTAAAAGCAGCCACATTCAGTTGCATGCGGATGGAAATCTCACATCGACTAAAGATTAAGATATTTCATAATATATAAGTAGGTGAAAACCTTACTTTAAAGATTAAGATATTTCATAATATATAAGTAGGTGCAAACCTTACTTTATAAGCTGATTTTATGATGTTGAGTTACGCTTAAAATTCACTTCTTAATATGGTATCAAAGTCATTTCGAACTTATCCTAACGATTGTTTGTTGCGTTTATCAGGTCACCCGCTATCGGATCATTCATAATATATAGTCTCACACATGAGTTGGTAGCCTCAGCATGAAATGTTATATGGGGTATCAGAGTTATTTCGAGTCTATCATAACAATTGTTTGTTGGGCTTATCAGGTGTGTAAACCTCATCTTATAAACCAATTTTATGAAATTAAGATTAAAGTCCACTTTTTAATACATGTTTCATACAATTTGTGTATGGTAAGGGTTGGGAAGGTGTTTTATGTGTGGAAGATAAGGTTTAGTGTGTATGTCATCTATGAGTTTTTATGTTTGGGATGATCTTTGTTGGAGATCCCACATCGACTAGAGATTAGAGTCTTTCATTGTATATAAATGGGTGCAAACCTCAACCCTATGAGCTGGTTTTATGGGGTTGAGTTAGGCTTAAAGTCCATTTCGTAATATGGTATCAGAGCCATTTTGAGCCTATCCTAACGAGTGTTTGTGTTGGGTCTATCATGCCACCCGCTATCCTAACAAGTATATAAGTGGGTGCAAACCCTATGAGCCGGTTTTATAGGGTTGAGTTAGGGTTATGATTGGTGTTTAGACAGTTTAACTATTTTTTATTTATTTAATTAATTTTTTTGTCAAAGAAAAAACTTAACAAGAAGTATTAAGTATTGTAGTATCTATTATTCCTGCAATGAAAGAAATTTCTCTTCTCTTAAACTTTTTGAAAAAATATTTAATGTTAAAAATGAAAATATGTTCAATTGCTATAAAATGATTGAGTTTTTATTTTTATTTATTAATTTTTATCTTCTAAAAAACATTTTTTTTTTATTTTGTAAATAACGTGAATTATGATTTTTGATCCTACAAAACATTTTCTTTGATTTTTATCTCCCAAAATATAAAATCACTACTTTTTATCTATATGTGAATATTAAAAATATTAAATTCATAAAACAATTTAATGCAACCAAAAAATAGTTTGTTTTATATTGTTAGTTTTTTTTGATACAGATACTTATTCACATGTTTATCGAAATTAGAATATATTCTGATAACTTTTTAAGTGAAATTTATTAATTATATGTGAATGTCTTATTAATTAGAATAAAGGTGATATCAATTTTCTTTTAATAGCATAGGCGGTTAGGGTGCAGCCATGTGCTATTTTCCATGTGAAAATAAAATAAGGTGAGGTTGATACCTAAATTCTTTTAAACATGTATACAAGAAAACCATCTTTTGGTGCTATATTACCATATTCTATTTTTTTATTTAATTTTAAAAAGTAGGTTAATTAAATCATGAAGGTTTTCTAAAATTAAAGACATATTTCAAGGTTTAAAAAATGTTTACAAAAATAATATTTAGACAGTTTAGCAATAAATTCTTACATATCGATCGATAATCAGATTTAAACTCACATCACTATTGGATATATGAACTAATTTTTATCAATTAGATCGTTCACCATAAAGCTGGGAAACCCATTTCAAATATAATTTGTTAATGCCCTACAACATATTTTTATCTTATTTCTGAAGTTATAGAAAACATCATTATAATTTATTTTTATTAAATATCTTATAAAAATAATATTTTAAATTAAAACCAACTTACTTTTATGAGGAGTACTTTTAAAAAATTATGTATTGAAATTTATGTTAAATGATTGTATGAAAAATATTTTACTTTTACTAATTTAATTGCTTATTTTCAAAGTTTTTATTCAAAATTTTATTTTAATCACACTTGAGTGTACGTGTCTTGAAATATTTAATCAGACAAAAGAGGCATATAAGTATTAATTAATTAAACAATTTGTAATATTTAATTATATATATGACACCACAACCAACTACTGTGAATATTTTTCCACTGAAAAAATCAAAGTTATATATTAAGTTGTCCAGCATCACCAATACGACTTATTGTGTACAAGAATATTTTCAAGAGTAAATATGGTGAAAATTTCAGAGACGACGAGACATTTAATGAAGATATTAAGGAAGAAGAAAATTGCATGATATATTATTGGTAACAAAGACGTGTATATTTATATGGGAATTAATTAAAGTCATTGACGTATAGATAAAAAGCTTAAATATAAGTTTAGGTTCATTTATTAAGAAGTGGACTTCAATTCTAACTCAACTCATAAAATCGGCTCATGGGATGAGGTTTGCATCTATTTATATACAATGAAATGTTTTAATATCTAGTCGATATGAGATCTTCAACACACACCTCACACCGAGAGTGACAACTCGTGCATGAGATAACATATTATGGGTGATCTGATAACAGTCTGATAGCGGGTAGCCTGATAAGCCCAACAAACATTCGTCAGGATAGGTTTGAAAATGGCTCTGATATCATATTAAGAAGTGGACTTCAAGCTTAACTCAACCCATAAAACCGGCTCATGAGATGAAGTTTACACCTACTTATATACAATGAAATGTCCTAATTTCTATTCGATATGTGATCTCCAACACCATTCAAAGAGATTAGAATATAGCTGAGCTAATTACCGATATAGCATAAATAGGTAGGAACCGTAAAATCTCTATTCCTGGCTTGTGGTTAACGTTAACCAAGCCTAGTTTTATAAGTAGAGAAAATACCATTGGAATTAGCAGCAACTAACTAGGTATGGTTAGGGCTAGATTGAGCAAAGAGAGTGATTAGTGAAATACTGAATTGAGAGAGGAAAACCAAACACTTGGCATTTGTTTCTCCAACTGCAATTAAACCAGAAACAATTGACAGCTCAACCTCTTTTTGTGCAGAGCTCGCAAGCATAGTCTTTTGTGATGTGTCACGTGATTCTCACACTCTCCTCACACGTACGTTCCCTGGTCCCTTGGCTTGGGCAGGGACCATTTCATCATTGCGACAACCTAATTATGTCTTATATCCTCCACTCACGTGCCAAAGTCGGCTACGCACGTGTCTTTAATTTATGGATGGTAGTATTGGTTAAACATTTATTTTGTCCACTCTCCTACTTTTTCAAGTTTGATTACTTTCATATGCTAATAAGCATTTTTAAAGTTCACGTTCCGAGTTGCAAGTGCCGCACTGCTTTGGGAAAGTTAGAAGGAACAAGTGCCATCCCTTCGCTTTAATTTTAGGTGCCTAAACTTTTAAAGCCCAAACGTCACAAAATATTGGCTCACCCTGTGATTTCGATTCAAACAGCTAGAAAACCTCACTATCCAAGGGCTTTTCATCTACACCACACGCTCCAAACGTAATCTCTATCAACTATTTTTTTTATCAACAATAAAAAATAAATAAATAGAAACCACTTCAGGAATGGTTCAACCCTCGCCTTACCAACTTCCAACCAAAAACCGGAGACCGGATGGTTCAATAGCGGCCCGATAACAGGTGGCACGATAGGCCCAACAAATACTCGCTAGGATAGGCTCAAAAACATGCTTTGATACCATGTTACGAAAGTGGACTTTAAGCCTAACTCAACCCCATAAAACCGGCTCATAAGATTGAGGTTTGCACCTACTTATATACAATGAAAGACTCTAATCTCTAGTCGATGTAGGATCTCCAACACAAATACCTCTATAACTATATATACATAACATTTTTCGTCATAAAAAAAAGATTTGTTTAAGATGGAGGGATAGACAGTAATGTATCAATCAGTGTTCACTTATTTAAATATTGCTCTAGCTAGGTGCTTGGACATGAAATGTGTAAGCGGGACCCAAAGCGGATGTTTGCTCAATTTCAAGCACATTCTGATAGCTAGAGCTGTCTTTAATTATTTCACAGCACTAGTTTGATGATCGCTTTGTTTATGATGACGATGGGAAAGCAACAGATATAACAAGACCATCGTCCACACTACACACATCAATGCTACTATAATGTGATCATTATTCACCATTCTTTATGCTTTGGGCATGCTATATTTACATTTTCCCAATTAATGGGTAATAAACTAAAGTACATTTCTTGTTTTATCCTCTATCATTCATATTATCAACCTCATTCACTCACTCATCTATACCTGTTCGTCATCTATTTCATCTCTTAATTGTTCGCAAATTATTGCTTCTTAATTATTGCTACTAGTTTACTGTTCTGATATTCAATAATTCAGTGTATATATATACATATATAGAAAGAGAGAGAGAGAAGCGTGATACCCACATGGGACATTGAATGTACTGATAAATATTTTGTTTATACAGTAAATTTTATAATAAATGAATAGATGTAAATATATAAATTATATTATTATACATTTAAAATTCATAGCACAACATTTTTTAAATATAAGTTCTATTTTAGATTTATAATAAATATATTGTAATATAATACAAGATTGTTTTTAATTATTAAATTTGTTAATATTTTGTAATGTAATATATATGAAACATGTTGTACCCGACAATTTTAAAAAATATCATATATATTATTAATGAAATGGCTATTATCATATACACAATTATAAGTCACATACACAATTAATTTGATAATGATAAAATTTTATAATTAGCGGTTCATCACGTAATTAACTTGTAATTTAGAAAGAAGACCTTACTACATTTGTATATATTTTCTATACAATACACACAAGAAAATAAGGTATTACCATTTTTTTTACCATCTTATATACTATTTTATTTTCTTATCATCTTCTTATATATCACTTTCTTTCATATATATATATATATATATATATTATTTAAATGTTTTTTTTAACTGCAAAACAAAATAAATGTGAAAATTTTAGAGTTTGTTGATAAAAAATATTCCAAAAACATAAGTCGACAATAGAACCTATAAACAAACACATTCTCACTAACATCTATCCAACGTTAAATAACTCAATTTTGTTAATCACCATTACATATAAATAACAACTACAGGAAAAGAAAAAAAAAAAACTTAGTACACAGTAAAAATTAGTATAAGGGTATTTTTTTTATCAGCAAGAAAAAAATAAATAAATTTGTGAATGTAATGTAAAAGTTAGCTTTATTAATTAGAATATGTTTAGATGATTTTTCTCCATTAAATTCTTCAAAAAATAAAAGAAATTACAAAATCAATTTATGTACCAGTTAAATAGAAAAAATTACATAAACAAATTTTTATAAATTAGCATATATAACACTTTTAGTTTGTAAAAAATATTGATTTTAATTTACTTCTATATAGAATTTTGGAAAACTGTTATCGAAACATATTCTCAATGAGTTTACAATTTGTAGGAGCTTCTTTTGGAAAAAAAAAAAAACTAAGAAAAAGATGTTTGATAAGTGTATTCGCATTTGTTAAAGAATAATACTAAATGAGATAATGATTTGGAAAAGCTAGTTTGTTGTTTTCTTAGCAGGTAATGCCGCAAAAGGTTAACTGTCAGAGATTGCAGCCTTCATTTTACATCAGAGTATCATATAGGATTATTGATTTATATATATATATATATCAAAAAAAAATTTACACCATTCTTCACCTTACATTTTTAATAAATATTAATATTTTAATTAAAAATTATTTTAACATTTTATATTTTGATTATACTTTTATTAAAAAAACATTTTATTATTATAAATATTAATATTTTATTATGTAATTAGAATCGGGTGTAAAAATATAATCAGATTTGGTAATGGCCATAATCCCTTGCTTACGTGTGCAGTTGTAGCGCCGTAGTACGTTAAGATCATGTCGCTAATTTGCTTAGCAACATTTATCATGCCCCGTATTATATTTTTAGACTGTCAATCCCATATCCAACTTACCTCATGATCATGATATTTTAATTAATTTATCTACCACTTTCAATAATTTAAAACCATTTTTATTTTTCTATACTTATCACACATATCTTTCATCAAACATAAATCAATCCAATTGAATACTCTATTATAAATAATAAAATCATTTACCTAAATATATTTCAAATATAATTTCCACATTAATGAATTTTCTATATTAATACATATATTAAGAAAAGTTTTATATTAATATATTTACTAAGAAGTTTATATGCAATTCATCTCTATAAAATTAATTTATAAGATGATGTTTGCATTTATTTATATATTATGAAATGATTTTATTTAGATCTTTAATAACAAATATATTTTTTCAGCTATTTTTTTATAAATAATAATAATTTTTAAAATAAAGTTAATTACTAATTAATTTATTGTTAAAAATTGCATTTTATTGGTGGACAACCCGAAATATAATTTCCATCCCACAATTATTAGCTTCAAAGAAAATCACTCAACAATTATTTGGAGCTATAATAATTAATATGTGTTTTCTTTATTGTTTGTTTTGAAAGATAGAACAAATTAATTAAATTTTATTTTATTTTATTTTAATTTTATAATTTCACGTTTATAGTTACTTTTTTTAACCTTTGGTGAGTGCATAAAATATTTAAGAAGTAATTAGTATAGATAAGAACATATTAATTTTGTTTTATTTTACTTTTGAATATTTTATTTTATTTTTAAATTTCAAAAGAGAAATGACCATCTCTCAATAATATCTTTACAAAAATGGAGGAAAACAATTGCATATAAATGGTGAAAAGAGAAATTAAAACCTAAGACATTACAAATAAAAATGAAGACCTTAGTATATGTGGTATAATCTTAAATTTTAGATAACCTAGGAAAACAATTAAGAAAATTATAATTATAATTATTATTTTGTTATAAATTTTTAAATTTTTAAATAGACACATAAGTAAACAGAAAAAAAAGAATTCCTTTAAAAAATAATAAAATTAAAAGGGCATAATAAATATAACTAAAATGATCTTTGTAAATGGAAAGCATAAAGTAGTTGGGGTATTCCATATATCAGTAGTACCTACACATACATGTTCTACCTTTCTTGTTGTTTAACAAAAGATGCGACACACTTTTCCTTCACTTTCTGTCTTCACATAATTTACAGTTGGGGTGCACCTCATCTCTGTGCATGTTTTGCTACCATACTAGTCAACATCTCCAATGTAAGAAGTCTTGTGGTTAAGGATGCAGCAAAAATGTGATACCAAACTGAATCTCGAATTTCGAGAAACGAGAAAAACAATGAAAGTGCATGCATTTAACCAAAAATGACAGTGATGAAGTTGTGGGAAGTTGAAGAGTTAACTAGCTACCTATACTTAGTGTGGTACCTGTCGGGCCACTACTCCTTTATTACAATGGGATGCTGTCTTCCTCTTCGCCTTTTTTCTTTTCTATCTAGATGCTATCTCCAAACACCTCAACTTTGCTTATACATAAACTTAACCACTATTTCCCTTCTTTTTAACTCCACATTCATAACTAAATTATTAGTAAAACTCCAACACTCCTCATGTCATCGGACACTCATATAACACCTATAAAACACGTATCCGTGAAGTATTTAATTAAAAAAGTATTTGTTAAATTTCTGACATTCTAGTACGGTTCTAATATAATTTTAAAAAGGAAAAATACATTAATTTTTTCAAAATTTAAATTTTATTGTATAAATTGTTATTATGATTATAAAAATAAGAAACAAATCATTGTGAACCAGTCATGAAAAACATCTTTCTGCTCTAAAAAATAATCTGGAACATACTTGTGCACACAAATCTTTATTGTCAATTTATATAATTCATAATTATATAATATATAGATCCGTGTCCTCGTGTCCTACATTTTAGAGATTTTACGTATCTCCGTATCCGTGTCCGTGTAGTATCAATGTCCGTGTCAGTGTGTGGGTTACATAGTTATAAACGAACAATATTTTTAGTATGACTTACAATTAATTAATTACAAATTATAAATTAAAATTAATTATTAATTTTTAAACAATTAATATTATTGTGTACATACAACAAATTTTATTTTATTAAGATATACTTTTTTTTTCACCTTGATATATTACTGTGCAGTTTAAATTAAACCGATTGTACTGTCTCTCTGTGCATGCTCGTCACTAAGATGTGTCATTATTTGATTATTTGTTAGAAAGAAATTGTGTAAAGTTGGCAACTTGAGAGTATAGATGGCGACTTTACGGGACCATCCATAGCCTCGGATGAGCAACCACAACATAACAACGATTTAGTTCATTTCTTGAACTCACCCCAAATTGTGTTCATTTGAAACTAGCCAGGAATTTAATGCACGATTATTCTCATCAGATAGAGAACAAAGAAGAAATAGAAGAAATAGGACATGAGTAAAATAAATATTAATTTACATACTAAAAATTTATTAAATAAAAATTAATTTTAAAGATGAAATATAATTAATTTTTATATTAACTAAATTAAATACTATTTTACAAACTAAAAAAAGATTGATATCTAAATTAGTTTGTATTATTGATGAATGATTTTTATATTAGTATTTAATTAGCTATCCATTATTTGGATTCTAAAGTTGGTAGCTAATTAGATACCAATTTAGAAACTATTTATCCATAATAAAAACTAATTTAGATATTAATAAATATTTTAATCTCTAAAATAATATCTAATTTTGTCAATATAACAGTTAATCATTTTTTTCTAAAATTAGTTTTTATTTAATAATTTTCTTGTAGTGTTATTATAAAAAATAATATTTTATTTGTTGATATTTATTAATATTGATATTCTTTTCTTAATTACTTATCATTATTATAATAAAAGTAAACAAATATTCATAATTCAATCAAACTAAAATTTTAGAATATATATATATTGAATAATTTATTTTAGGGTTAAATGTGTTTTTCATTCCTATATTATAACACAAAATTTGTTTTCAACCTTGATATAAACTTTAGACTATTTATGTGCTTGTAGTATAGAAATAATTAGAATAAGTCATTTTGTATGTGCAATTGGTTCAATTTGAGGTTTCACTTCATCAATCCATTAAAAGTAGTTACAATGGACGTCGGTCTAAAATCAAAACAACAATAAATTTTGAAAAAAACTAATAGTATTTGAATAAAATTAACAATAATTTCACATATATAAGGGTTCATTCAAATCATTCTCATACTACAAGTATCTGGATGGTCTAAAGTTTCGACCATGGAAGAAAACCAATTTCGTGTTAAGTACAGGAATCAAAAACATATTTAACCCTTTATTATATTGTATTTTAGTGTGAAATTTATTTATTTATTTCTTTACACATTTACTTAATCAAACCACAAATATTTTATTTCTTACACTTTCCTTTTTTTCATCCTTTCAACCAAATTAACCTGAATAATTTTTTCTTTTTTTAATAATTAAAATAGTTTCAAGTGGACGTTTCTTTAATAAAATAAATTGTGAGACGGGTTATTCTTTACTTTTAATAGTGTAGAAAATATATTTTATATTAGTTATGAAATTTTTTTTACAACGGTTTAATAACTATTGTAGATACAAGCGATGTAGAAAGTGAGAGATATTTTACATTGATTGCACAACTGATACAATTGATGTAAAATATACAAATATTACAATGGTGTTAAACATTGACCGATATAGAAAATCAATTGAAACTGCAAAAAAATGTAGACTTATGACATCGATTGTTGAAGTAACCAATTTAACATGTTGTTTGTAGATAAACACAGTTGAAAGTGAGAAAGAAACGAACTACATTGATCATCCCAATAAATAGATTTAATATCCCATGCTTTCTTTTCTTTAACCAGTAAAGACACATATTACATTGATTGTCACAAAAACTGATGTAATATGTGTCATTTTATAACATTTACATGTTCAACCGATGTAAAAATGAGGATATTACATGGGTTAAGGTATCAACCGATGTAATATGTGACACTTTTTAAAATAATTTCACCAAATTTGTTTCTTTCCCTTGTAATTGTAAATCATAAACATACTAGATTGTGAGGAAAATAAATTTTAAGTATTTATCCAAATTTAGAAATAAAAAAACATGTCTAAATCAAAATTTAGGGAAATAAAGTCTAACACAACTTAATCAAAACTGAACTAGCTAAATAATTTCTAAGCATATTTTGTCGATTCATAACAAATTTCTTCAATTGTGTTTGTGCTTAATGACTCGCTAAATACAAAATAAAAATTAAATTTCATAATGCCATATGTGAAACCTCTAATAAGTCTTTTTAAAATATTTAAAGTGTTTTAACACATGTTCCCAACAATCGATAATATTTGTACAAATTATGGTCCACATTAAATGCATGACATAATAGTCACACTCAAAACTTTCTTGTTTCCTATTACACTAATATATGAAGTTCAACGAAGTTAATTTATTGAAAAACTAAAAGAACAAGAATTTAATAGTTTCAATGAAGAACTAAATACCTTAGGATAAACCTAACGTAGATTATGTGATAATGAGGTGGCGTTTAAGACATTACATACATTCATGGAACTAAAAAGAAAGGTCATTAGTAATTTACAATACATTATATAAACTATAATAACATATTATTTCATAATTAAAGCATACCCTTACGCTACAACTTTCAAGTTTGCACTTGACTTTTTATTGAATGATTAATACCACACAATATTATTATCAGTGGGACAAATAAGCATCAATTGTCAATGAAATCTAAAATAATAAATTAATTAGTGGTGTTACTTTAATTATGTAACATGTAAATGTAGTGAGCTTTACTTACACATTATAAATGTGTCATGTAAATCTTCTTTTGAGATTGTTGAAACATCGTTGAATGTAAGTGACATTCCATTTTTTAGTCCCAGACTTTTGTATATATTGAGGCTCAAGGAAATCGTAGATTTCAACATTCCCCATGTTAACAATTAATTAATTTAAACCTTCATTTTTAATATAATATCAGTGACAACGATTGATATCATGAAACATAAGTTGAATAAATATTTAATATATAGATTTAAAGTGTACGCACATAATTCATAGTTTGAATGACTGCAATGTTCAGTATTTGATTACCCTAAATGATTTCAAAACATCTTGCGTGTTTATGTACAATTGTATATATATTCATTTTCGACACCAAAGATTGTTGCATCCCAAAGAATACTACAAGATTGTTCTCATACACATCACTGATTCGACTTGATTTCATCCAACTTTGATTCATTGCTACGTAATACCAAAAACTTAATTAGCTTATGCATGAATATCTCACATTTTTTATAAGATTGGACCATATTGATGACTTTTTACGACAAGTGCACCGCATTATCAAAAGTAATAATGTGTTCCTAAGGACGAATATCGAACCCACAAGGAGCAGTTGAATAATCAAGTAAAATATTCACTAAATATAAAACAGAATAATAAAAGTTTGTTGGAATTTGTTGTGATGACAATGATTAACAAGAAAACAAGGCAAAGAGTTGTTGCTTTAATTGGAAAAATAAGGATTTGGTTTCATCTTTCTCACTCTTTTGTATTTAGATTAACCTGATAATATTATGTCCTTTGATTGATATTGATGCCCGTATAAAAATCATTTATTTCGATTCTCGCATATTAAATTCTTAAGATGTTTCCTAAATATCGATTTCTCGCATATTTATAAAAACAACTCAGCTTTACGATTAGACATTGATAGCAATTAACATTTCAAGTATACTCCTAACACTCAAATATGTTAAGTATTATTGATTAGGTCAGAACCCTAAAATATTTTCCCGTCAGATTTAAGATTCTAGATCAAGAATTAGAAGCAAAATAATAATACAAATAATCAATCAAGACTAGAATATTATGTTCAGAGATCTCCTCAATCCATAAGAGTTTGATTTGAACATATTTCTCTCAATCCTAAAGGGTAGAATTAGTCAAATATCGTCTATCACCTTCTATTCTCTTAATTGGGTTACAAGTTACTCAATAGTGTTATCATTTCAATCTTGCACCCTAGGATTGTACCTCCAGCCCCCTATTTAACCTAATTTGTTTGGACTTAAGTGTATTCTCGCTTGGGCGAGTACAACGTTGAATTTGGCCAATGTGCTGGAACATTCTCGCTCAAGTGAGAATGGGCTCGCTTGAGCGAGATACTCTGATGCTGAGTTGGACTTTTTTATGACAGGGACATTGAAATAACATTATTTTTTAAGATTTTTCTTGTTGTTTATGCTTTGAGCAATTTGAATAAGTATTTATCAATATTTTTCTTTTGAACTCATATTCATGTGGATATAACATATAGAATGCACATAAGCACCCATCTATGTGATTTGAGGAAATAAGATTGTGAACAATATGCTAGCTACTTTCCCAGTCACCATCCAAATATTTTAATCCAATGGTTAAAATTTCTCACTACTCAATCAAGCTTGAGTGGTTGAAGTCCTGCCATGAAGTTAATGCGAGAATATATGCCCACAAGAACCACACAGTAGCATGAGATTTGAGAAGATTGCTACCATGTTGTGTACTGCTTTGCTACATGCTTTGAATTCAAAGAAAATGAATATTGTCCCAAGAGTTACCTTCACATTCATACTAATTAAGGTTGAGTGTCACGTGTGGATAAAATCTTATTTCCTCACTTTTCATCTCTCCTACTTCCTCATGTTAATCTCATAACAAGTGCAAAATTTAGACTATGTTTCTTTTGTTTCTTATTTTTTTAAAAACTGAATATATAATTTATTGTTATAAAATGTTAGAAGGAGTTTAGTTCTCTGATGGAATGCGAATTAAAAAAAATATAATACAAAAATCGAAAAGTAGCTTTAGATTTTAAAATTTTTAAACTGAAATCCAACCCTACGTGGTTAGATTATATTTAATTACAAGTTAAATTAATTCAATACGATGTACAACAAATGATGATTAAAAGCCTATTATACCCTTCAAGCAAATTGGAACTTAATATGTATGTACACAAAGAAAGCATCAACGGTATATATAATAAAGACGAATATTAGTTTTAAATATTGAATATAAAAAATAATCTTTATATACCAATATTTTTTGAATTAATATTGTTATTATAATACTGTCTATCAAATATAAACATTTGGATAGCAAATTAGCAATGTTTCGTGTGAATAAAAAATTATTAATTTTAGACATATTTATTTCAATGAAAAAATTTAAATTTGACAAGAACCCTATTAGACTTGTAGGACAGAACAATAAACATGTGATAAAAATGATTAGACTTAAATATAATAACGAAATATGAAAATACATTTAAAAGCCTATTATACCCTTCAAGCAAATTGGAACTTAATATGTATGTACACAAAGAAAGCATCAACGGTATATATAATAAAGACGAATATTAGTTTTAAATATTGAATATAAAAAATAATCTTTATATACCAATATTTTTTGAATTAATATTGTTATTATAATACTGTCTATCAAATATAAACATTTGGATAGCAAATTAGCAATGTTTCGTGTGAATAAAAAATTATTAATTTTAGACATATTTATTTCAATGAAAAAATTTAAATTTGACAAGAACCCTATTAGACTTGTAGGACAGAACAATAAACATGTGATAAAAATGATTAGACTTAAATATAATAACGAAATATGAAAATACATTTAAACCTTAATCATAAGTAAAAGAAGGTGAAACATGAAAAACACCTGTAAAAAAAAAAGGATACACGAAAAGGGAAAAGGAACATGGTCATTGTGACAGTGCCAAACCTTAAAGCAGTTATGAGTACTTTTCAGAGCCTATTTATCCCACACAAACCTAACTTGTCTGTTTTGCCCATCCACTCGCACGTGCCATTGATCCACTTCGTGTAGCACTCCTTATTTCTAAAATCTCTTATATTTTTCCTGTCTTACTTCACTAGGGCTATTAATGAATTTGCAGCACCTAATGTGACCTACATAACCTTACCAACTAAGGGGGCTCATCTCCATCGGCAATGATTATGTAGGGTACTATGGTCATTCCAACATATAAAAAAAAAGATGGTGGTAGTTTGGATCACTGAGATGACTTTCTACTCACCTTATCTTTATTTTATTCCGTAGTTTGCGTTTCTTTCCAAAGGACGTATTCAGATGACAATAAAACCCAATACTTCTTATCACACCCTATATAAAAACTAAGCTAACGTCATCAAAACTTTTTAAAATACCACAATTTTGATTGCACATAACATTAATAAGTTTCTAAGCTCCTCCTCCATCTTAGACTTTCTGTATTTTTCCTTTTCAGAACAAAAATTATATACACAAATCCTTACTCTCTTATCGTTTAGCAGTAAACATGGGTTTATAGCAGTAAACATGGGTTTAGCAGTATATATAAGATAGGGTTAGTATGGTCATTGGAGTGGATGAATAGTTGTTGTGTGTGCAATTGATTAACAATGGATATAAATATGAAAAAATGGTGTGAAATAGAAGAAGAATAAGAAGATTAAAAAAGTATATATAAAAGGACATTATTGGTGGGGAAAAAAAACTAAAGGAAGAGGTGAAGACCAAAGAAGAGTGAGAGCGACAGCTTTTCTTTCCTCTCTCTTCTTCACTCTCTCTTTCTCTCTCTGTGTTTATCTGAGACAAGTATGATATCAGTCCCCCAAACCCTCCATCTTTAGTTTTATATTGTTGTGAAACCCGCAGTTTCTTTTTAGAGAACTCATTGCGGAAACCTCTTACTTCCGAGAACAACAAAAGAGAGAAAGAGACGAGAGTCATAGAGACAGAATTTGAGTGACCGCGTTTGTGTGTGAGAGAAAGAAGGAACTGTAGAAGCTATCAAAACCACCGAGGATGTCTGAGTGCTTTACATCTTTTCATACCCTGCAACTCTAAGAGGTACACATATGTGTGCATATATATATATACACACACACACGCCACCAGATATGCCACCAAAGTTGAAAATGATAAGGAGGAGAATTTAGCACTCTCTTTCTCTTTTTTGAATTGTTTATGTATAGTATTTCTGGATGTTCTGGATTTGTTTAATTATTCTTCTTATTACTGATCAATAATTCAACTATTGGACAGAAAATAAGCTACTGAAGAGGAGGGTTTGGTTGTTTAAAAGAGATAAAGATGATGATTTTAACATGGGAATTAGAACACCGTCACATTCATCGAGGAGACTAGTACCACACACCATTGCTTTTCTTTTCGATCTTGGATTAATTGTTGCAATTCTATGTCCCAAGATTTTCAACCAGGAATCTTCAGTTTCCCGAATGGGTTGGAGAGAGGAAGGGTGAGTCCACAGCAGCAGATCCGGAGGGACAAAGTAAGGTTACAAGGAGAGTTCGGGGCAGCGCCATTGGTAGGGATAGAGGAAGAGGAACCGGTGTACGAGACTGCCGGGATGTTGTCGGAGATGTTCAATTTTCCGCCTACGGCTGCGGCGGAATTGCTGGAGCAGCAGCCTGTGACGGCCACGTTTAGGGCGGCGAGGCAAGTTGGAGAGTGGTACGGAAACAGACAAGGGGTGAATATGATGATGGGTGGATTGGGGGATTCGAAGAACCAAAACGGTGTGAATAACAACCAGCATCAACCACAGCACCAGATTTCAAGCATTAATGCTGACTCAGCAGCTGCCATGCAGCTTTTTCTGATGAACCCTCAAACGAGGTCGCCTTCCCCTCCTCAAACCCACGCCACTCCTTCTTCAACACTCCACATGTTGCTTCCCAATCCTTCTTCCAATTCCCTCCAAGGCTTCACTGGTTCGGCCGTGGGAGGGTCTTTTGGACAATTCACATGGGTTCCCGAGAGTGCTCATCAACAAGGAGGCGTGATGGAAGGGCAAGGTCTTTCGCTGTCGTTGTCTTCTTCACTGGAAGCAGCGAAAGCCGAGGAATTGAGGATGGGGGATAGTGGTTTTCTATTTTACAATCATCAACAAGGTGGTGGTGGTGTTGGAGCTGGTGGTTCTTCTTCTTCCACAGTTCAATTTCCGTACAAGAACAACAGTCATCAACAAGCATTGCATTTGCAAGGGGTGATAGGACACGACAACAACCAGCAGGGACATGTTGGGTTCGGGTCATCCTCGTTAGGTGTAGTTAATGTTCTGAGAAATACAAAGTATGTGAAGGCTGCACAGGAGTTGCTTGAAGAGTTTTGCAGTGTTGGGAGGGGTCAGTTTAAGAAGAGCAAGTTGAATAGGCAGAATTCAAACCCTAATTCAAATCCCGATGGTGGTGGTTCTTCTCCTTCCTCAAAAGATGCTGCTATTCCTCCGCCTCCTCCTCCTCTGTCAGCTGCTGATAGGATTGAGCATCAGAGAAGGAAGGTCAAACTTCTATCAATGCTGGACGAGGCATGTATTCTAATCTCTCTCTTTCTTTCTTTCTTTCTTTCTTTCAGTTGTTCTCCTTTCGCCTTCTCTCCCCATCAAGAGTCAAGGTCCCCCAATATCTTTTCCTTCTAAATTATTTGCTTAATTTAATCCATTAATTAATAGTGCATTATTTGTCTTCCAAATTAACAAGGGGATTATAAAGAACACGCTTCTCCTCTCCGGCCGGTATCTTTTAATTATTTTCTACTTTTGTTTAAGAGAAAGTAGAAAAAGGAAAAGGCCGGCTGGTATAATAGGGTTCCATTTCATAGGATCGGTTGGTAGGTAAGTGTTCCTTATTTTAATTAATACAAAATCGGTTTTTTAATCCTTCAATTTGATTGGTGGGATCACTTTACATTATTTTACTTGCTTTCTTGGTTTGGTGCAAACCATGAGACTGACCATTAGGAGAATACGTCCATCAGGAAGCGACGTCCCTTCTCATTAGTAATAGACCCCAACACAAGGAAGAAACCACTCACTCACCATATCTATTACGTACCAAGTTGTTATCAATGTCATATCATGGAAATATTGCAGTGAAAGCCATTTTTTTCATGTCTAAGTTGACCGGAAGAAATTCACAGTTTTTTTTTTCCTTTTCTTATATAAATCAAATTCTGCCTTTACTATTTTTTATTTTATTTATTTATGTGCACAAGACTATGAATTGGAGAAGGTTACTTCCAAAAGAAACCGAAGAGATATTCTTCATATCCTTGTTAATCAATATTTCATCGCATCCCTATTATTCCTTAGATGGCTGGGATTTATTTTTTTATTGTTCTACTCTTTCTCAAACAAAAATCAACCAAATATAAATACTTAGTTAGAAGACTTCTTTCACCCTGTCTAGTCCATTCATTTAACAATATAAACTAATCAATAATTAATTTGGGTGTTGGTCTTTCACTATTTGCATGGGTTAGTGCCCTTTTATCTAACTAATAATTATCCACATTTATTTCACATGAGTTGCTTTCCCTTATTAATGCTAAAGTAGGTTCATATAGCTTTTCACAAACCTCACAATGAATGAGTAAATGAGAGCATGCATGAACGCATCTTCCACCCTTTTCGTTTCTTATTTTTAGCTTTTGATATGTTCATTCATTCATTAATATGCAAGGTTGTGAATATTTGACGTGGCAAATTAGTAAAGGGTTTGTTTTTTCAGATGGATAGGAGATACAACCATTACTGCGAGCAGATGCAAATGGTGGTGAACTCATTTGACCTGATGATGGGTTTTGGTGCGGCAGTTCCATACACAGCACTGGCGCAGAAAGCAATGTCTCGGCATTTTCGGTGTCTGAAGGACGCAATAACAGCGCAGCTGAAGCAAAGTTGTGAGCTACTAGGAGAGAAAGAGGGGGCGGGGGCCTCAGGTTTGACCAAGGGTGAGACCCCAAGGCTTAAGGTGCTAGAGCAAAGCCTAAGACAGCAGAGAGCCTTCCACCAGATGGGGATGATGGAACAAGAAGCTTGGCGACCCCAGAGAGGCTTGCCTGAAAGATCTGTCAACATTTTGAGAGCTTGGCTTTTCGAACATTTTCTCCATCCGTAAGTTTTGCTTCCTTCTCCTCTTTTCTCTCTCCATTCTTATTACTTATCATAACACCACAATCATATTTGCCTATTACTTTCACGTTTAATTACTTCTTCGCTCATGTGTGCTTGTACAATCTTCACCTAAAGATTGTGTTGGTACAACTGAAGAAATGAACAACTGAAATATATTTTGAGTAATTAATAAGATAAAATAAACACTGTGATGTAATGCGTAGTGATATATAATAATGGTCCTTGAGAGTTGAAGATAAGAGCCTGTACAGAATATACTGTGATAATTAAGAAGAGGGAAAAGCAGCTGGGTTTGTGTTTATTAAAAGATAATAAAGAGACAAAGAAAGGAAGGAAAGAGAGAATCTAAAAGCCATTATTTATGTGCCCTACGATCGTATAGATGAACAGTAATGCAGTAAAACTGCAGCGTCCTTGGATGTTGTCTCGCCAGCAAAAAGGTCGAAAGATGCATACAGCACATCACTGCTTTAACTACGATGAATTTCTTGGTATCTTTTTTTTTTTTTTTTTTTTCTGATATTGTTGAATACCTAATTAGATTACAGATTAAGTGGAAGGGTTGGGGAGGGGATAAAGTAGAGACAGTGATCAGTGTGTCCAGTAATCTGCTTTACTTCTGCCATGGCAGCTAGGACATAGATCTTTCTTTCTTTCTCTTAGATTCTCACGCCCACGAAGGGAAAGAAAGAAAGGTTTCAAACTCAGCTAGGTGTACAGAAAGCTCCGTGTCCCTTTACACAGTTAAGGCAGGGACTCTGATGTCATTTTCTGGTCTCTTTCTCAGGTATCCAAGCGATGCAGATAAGCATCTGTTGGCACGACAGACTGGCCTATCGCGAAATCAGGTTCATTCATTTCTTTTTTAACTTTAATCTCTGCAATTTATAAACAATCTTAATTAACTAATACTGAGTAAGACTCAAACTGACCACATTAACAAGACTAAGTGAAAAAGAAAAAAGAAAAAAGAAAACAATGAATGGAAAAGAAGAGGGACCAGCACAGAGTTCAGATGCAACTTACATGTTTTTGAGTTTTGTTTCTCTGGTTTTTTTCTGTCTCACTCTAGACAATGCTGGTTTTATTTTGTTTAATGTCACCTTTTCTCTTTCTCTTTTTGTTCTCATGTCAAAAACTTTGCTTTCTTATCTGAAGAAATACTTATCTTTCTGTCTAGTTTCAATTTAGTATTGGAATCTTTTACACCAGGACATAATTAATTCTGAAATTAAATGAGCAGAAGTAAGTACAGAATCAATGAGAGTTAGAAATAAATTTGTTGTCTTCAATTATCTTACTCTCTTCTCATTACTCCTTTCTCTCTCTTGTCAAACTGTTCCTCCCAACTACATAGCATAGAAACCATAAATATGGAAGAATAAATGTAATGTATATTTTGGAGATCTTAATGTCTCTGCTAATGCCATGTTTCTTGTTTATGGAACTTCCTCCACTAACTTCTCTCTCTCTAGATATAGATAATAGATAGATATTGAGGGATAATATTATTATATTTTTGTTGATAAAAAAAAAAACTATTATGATATTTTTATATCAAGATACACCCTTTATAAGTGTTTTTAACTAAACAATTTTACTTTTACTTAAATTTATATAATTATACAGTAGATAATATTTTATAATTTTTTTATTTTAAATTAGATAATTTTAAATTTTATTAAATTAAAATAGGATATCATTATTTGATAAGACACATAATTATATAATATTTAAAGCAAAAAATAACTACACAATTCCTTAATTAACTGTTCTTATAAAGTTATTTATATTGTATGTTTTAAATTTTGTATTTTATTATAAAAGTATAGACATTATTGTATATAAACGCGCTTATTTTCAGTAGTATATAAATCTATCTAAATTTTGTGTTTCGTATTATCATTGATGCATTTTTCTCTGTTAGCAAATATAAATTTTTCACTCTCAACCCAATGAACAGAAAGCAAAATTGCCCCTCTTCATATTTATTCTATCCATGCATTGAAATAAAAAAATGAATTATTTCTAATATTTGGTTTTCTATTCCTACTTTATCCTAACTTTTTTTTATATTATTTCTGTACAAGACAATACCTAGATACATTTTTATAATTATCTTTAGTGTTATTAATCAATTAAAATTGAAGTTTTGTGTCAATAGTCTATGTTGATCTGCAATGAAAACTTGTTTCTATCTATATTATGTGAACTCTAGATTTTGATGGAATAATGATATAAAAACACTTAAAAGAACTATGTTTTGTCATTGAATATTATTGTTTGTTTTTTCATGATAATCCATAATCAATAGTCTTGTTGCATGATATATAAAATGTAATATGTGAAAACTTGTAATTAACCTTTGTTGGGTAAATGACAGATGAGTGGTTGAGAGAAACTGGGTAGAGAAAAATGATTTTTTATTGAAAGACCAAATTTATTTATTTGACATAACTTAATTATCATTTTATTACAAGGATATTAAGTGTTTATAACATAACTTGTATTTTTTTTGTTTAGCTTCTAACTTTTTTATTAGTGAAGCAAGAATGTTAAATGCTTTTTCTTCTGTCTTATTTTTATTTCACCTTCTCCTAAATTAGATCTGTAGCAAACCAAGGTGCTAGCTAAGGGCTGGAGAAAAAAAAAATATGGCAGTTAATTTCTCGTGCCTTTCATATATATAATCCAACTACACCCTATATGCCCCTATACCCCATAGTCGTCAGGGAAATGAGGAGAGTCAGACTCATACAACTAAAACACTGTCCCTTCTTAGAAGAAACTGGTGCCGAATAGTTTCATCTGTTGTGTAACTAATCACATATAATCATTTTAAATCTGTCATCTTTGATGTCCTTTGTGTTACACCGCAGAGAAGATACCTCCAAGTCTAATCACACTTTATCACAAAGGGGCAGACAACAATGAGCCAGAAAAAAGGAAGCTCTTGTGTGTCCTTTTTCTTTTTGTATGATAATAATATAGTTTAGGGTGAAAACACACAGTGAAGGTCAACAATAAGGATTTCAGCTATTGTTATGAAGTCCTGAGTCTAAATCTCATGTGTAGGCATTCATGCATATTAGTTTACACTATGTTATACATGTTCCACTGTTGGCTCACCTATGAGATAATATAGATCATTGCTTTGATATAACAAATACTAGAGTTTTAAGTACCTTCTTCTTCGACCCTTTAATCATATTTTTAAGATTTTCTGAATGGTGCTTGATGTGTTTATATACGCGGAGATTGATGGGTGGAATGTGTTTGTTTCAGGTATCAAACTGGTTCATTAATGCCAGGGTTCGGTTGTGGAAACCCATGGTAGAAGAGATGTACCAACAAGAACTTAAAGAAGCAGAGAATACAGAAGAGAGAGAAAATAACCAAAGCAACAACAGCAATACCAGTGGGAACCAAGCACAAACTCCAAGCACGCCAGGAGCAGCTACAACATCAACAGCAACAACAGCTGCACCACCAACAATTACCACAACAAAGCCAACAGGGAAAAAATCCAATATCAATGCTACCGAAAGCGACTCATCACTTGTTGCAATGAATAGACAAGGCTTCTCGGAAAACCAAGGAAAGCAGTCCACCACCACCTCCACCACTATCATGGCCTCCGTCAGCGCCACCACCTCTGAGATTGCACCACCCGGATCACAGTGCCTCGACTCAGATCTGCCCCCACACAGATTAATGGCCACTGATGACACGTGTCGCTTGGTCACAGCAGATTTTGGGACCACATCTGCAAGTGCTGACATTGGATCCACACTCATTAGATTTGGGACCGCAGTTGGTGACGTGTCACTCACCCTAGGGCTTCGCCATGCCGGGAACATGCCAGAGAAAACTCCTTTCTCTGTTAGAGACTTTGGAGCCATTTAAACTTCAATACAGTACTACTTCACATAATGATAATAATAATAATAATAATGATAATAATAATAATAGTAATATATAGGAAGATGCTTTATCACATTATATTATATATATAATCAAAAGAAAACATTTTTCCCCTCTTATATTTCTCAGTTATTCCTCCATCTGTCTTATTTTGCATTGTGGAAGAAGGACAGGAAAAGATATGAGAAAGGTAGTTTCGAGTTAGCTATTAATTAGGTGTAACCTTAATATGGTATCTATTGTATAAGTGTATAGCAGATTGTTTTGCATGATTTTTTCCCCATACATATGTACTACATTATTTAAGGTTTGTAGCTTAGTTTCACAGGACTTGATCTAGTTAATCATGAATAATAACTTTTCCTTTTTGTTTTTCACTTTAAGATCATGAAATGTCAAACCTACCAATTGTCCTTGTACAATTGTTGATTTTATTTCTATTCCTTGGACTAAGAAACTGAGCGCTCTTTCAAACATGAAAAGGTGTGGTAGTGGAGACTCCCATTGAATCGAATGACACCAATCACTGATAAATGTTTAAAGATGTGAGCCATGTGACTAGAATTATCTTCCTAGACATTTTCCCTTGAAAGTCTAAACACTTGTTCCTTCAGTATTTACTAAAAGAAAATGTAAATTTTCACTTTCCAAATGCAAATTTCCACATGAACATAAATAGATCTTGTTCTTCATACCAGTCCTCTCAGTGCTCACAAGAGACATCCTTCAGAGACTCTTGAGAGCAACCTCAGTGCTCATATTTATAATGGAGCTGAATGAATCTTATTACATTGCATATTGTCCACTTATGTACCCTTCTAATTATTGTAATGAATGTTACTAAATTATTGTTGTAATGCAGGACAGGATATCTCAATCATGCATGTTCAGAAAAACATACAAATTGTGTGTGAGCCTTAAATTCACAATGGGACCACAGGTCATCTACCAATAAGGGAATTTAAAGTCCAATGCAAGTTATGGAGTCTCTGAAATTGAAAAGTCTGACATAGTGACCAAACTCTTCTTTTCCCGCTAAGTAAAAATGAATGTTGAGATTTTTGAAAACATCTTGCATCAAGTCTTTACAAGACAATAAAAACTGAAATAGTAAGAAAACTTGTAACTAGAAATAATATTTTGGTAAACTCATTCAAAATTAAATGGTGATAAAAATGATCCTTTTTGAAAGGTAGCTGAATGTAAAATTGCACTTAATTCCCATTGTGATAGACAGAAGAAAGGAAAGGCCTTCCATCACCTTTTCTAAAAAATTTATTGTCCTTAATTAATCTTCCAATTAGATTATTAGTTTTGACTACTATGGATTTTTTCAAATCTCATTAACAGAATAATTTCAATTTATAACAGCTTGTAACTAAAGGGAATTGACAGCTTATCTTAATGCAATCAATACTTTAAAATGGTAGGTGTTCTAATAATTATAGAGTAATTGGCTATAAAAAATGTATATTCTATAATGACTGATTATTTAATTAGCTGTAAAGAAAGTTATAAATTCATGCAAAAGGGAGTCACAATGCACAATTATGTCTTGTAAAAAAAATTTTAATGTGTCTATGAGAAAACACTGAACATATGATCAATCAAATTTTTTAATTATACAGTTTCCAATTGTGTTAAACCAAAACACAAAGCATTAGTTGCTTGTGCAAACCAAATTTCAGAAATTTCTGGAAAGCTGAAACAGTACTATATTTCTAGATTGGAAGTGTTTGGATCATATTTCTGCAGACCTACAAGCAAGTCAATTCCATTTCTGTTATAATTGGTGTGGATAGAATAGATCAACCGGAATTTGTTGCAGTATGTAAAACAGAAGCCACACGTTTCTTCCGTAAAAATCAAAACAAGCACTTGCAAAGCAACAAACACTTCTCACCTAATATCTTTCTTGTTGTTTGAGAAACACAGTGTATTACCAACCAAAAGAGAGGCTTCTACACGTCCTATTGATTTTGTCAAGGTTGTTCTGCTGCAACGATCGATTATGCTTTTTTAGTATTCAACTACATGTGATTTCACATGAATTTTTTCTTTATATGTAATATTAGTAAAGTTTTGTGATTTACGATTAAATGTGTGGCAGTAGTTAGTTAGATAGTTACACATTCGGCTTCACTAAAGAGCACAGATCTCATGGAGCTGTCTGATTCACTTAGTTTACTGCAATTAATTTCACTTTGGTTAAATAGTATTTGACTTCAAAATTCTCAAGGAAAACTTAAAAGATTAACTGATGAGATATTCAATATATGGTTAGATCGCTTCAATGTATGAGAACAATGATTTCTTTTCTAACAAAAGGCATCACCAGTTGATCTTCAAGAGCAAGATTATTGTGGGTGTCTCATCAATTATCAATTGACCATTCTGTACTGTTTTTCCTATTATTATTTAGGAAAACATGGGGCTATTGGTTTCTTACCAAGAATATGTATATGTTTGTGAATTTAAACTTACATAGTCTTGGTCCAACCATGCATATATTATAGCGGAGTGGTTTGGATTTGGGTAAAGAAGTTTTAGGATTTAAATCTTTGATAAAAAAAAGTTTGAATTTTTTTATACGAGTTGAATTACCTTGTTTCATATTTATTGATTTTTTATTACTTTTGGTTTAAAATACTCTATTTTATTTTATTTGTTTTTTAGATAAAAAAAATTGAGTGTTGAAATCAGTTTAAATTAAGTTGGTGTTAATTACATTATCACTGGAATAATAGGCAAATTTAATAAATAACTGTATTTTTTCTCACTTTTTATAAAAATGGATAATTTAAAAAAAAATATTACAAAATTAAGTAAGTCGAGTTCGTGAACTGATTTTTTTTTATAGAAGTCGTGTTTGAAAACTGAAGGTGAAAGACTAAAGTTTGTGTTAGTGTAAGGAGAAATTCTTATAAGTAGTTGAAGATTCATTACAAGAAAATCATGAAATAGAAACTAATTTTAAAGACAAAAAATAATTAGTTGATATAGTAACTAAATTAGAAATCATTTTAGGAACTAAATAAATTTTTTATTTTTAAATTAGTTTCTTTTATTGTTAAATGGTTTCTAGATTATTATCTAATTAGCAACCAAGATTTTTCTACTAAATTTAGAATCTAAATAATTGGTAGTTAAAACCTTAGTAGCTAATTAGATATTAATTTAGAAACAATTAACAATAATATAAACTAATTTAAAAACTATTTTTTTTAAATGGTTTCTAATTTATTTACTATTGTAACTAATTATTTTGATATTTAAAAATTGATTTCTATTTGATGATTTTCTTGTAGTGAAATTTATATTTATGATTAATATTTAAGTGACTCTAATTCAAGTATGAAAAATAATAATAACTATTATATGTAATGTGAAAATGATTTGAAATTACTTAATAATTTATTTTTCCTTTCTCTTTAATAACCAAACTTAGTAGTTAGTAGCCCTGTAATTGGTGTGATGAATTATTATGATGTTATTAAGGGTTGAGTAACTAATTAAAAGTGAATATGAAATGGATAGTTACATGTTGGTGGGTTAGTGAGTCCCATCTTACAATGTGATAGGTTAGTCTTCTGTCATGGATGTCACTTCCCATTATATCTTTATCATTTTTCTTAATTTCACCTAACTACATAGCCTACCCTACCAAATGTACAAGATTGTTTTGGACTTCACTGTGATTTTTAAGAGTAAGCTGGTTAAGAACGTTACTTAATAACTCGGTGTGATATTGAGTAAAAAAATATATATTATATTGTTTTTAAGAATCAATGTAAAATATATATTTTTATCTTATTTTAAAATTTGCATCGTTTATTCACGCATAATCTTATTCTGTCACGTCATTATCGTGTAGTCAGTAATGTCAATATATCAGGACTCGTTACTCATTAAGAGTACCAGAAAGTTTACATCATATAATTTCTTTCGTGTGAACATAAATTTGCAGATACAGTAACAGTTGATGAAGATTGAAGAAGAAGAGAGAAAAAAGAAGGGTCTCTAGAGGCTAGTGGATGACCGAGGGAATACCACCCTAGAATTTTTTGTTTGTCTTGTACAGCTGCAACATAACTTACACATTGAATAGGGAAAGAAGGTGACGAAAATTTGACACCAAAGCTTTGAATTTGGTTCCATTTAATGAAGGAGCCCACTGTTGCTTCATGATGCAGGAGGAGATGTTCAGATCACAGCAATTTGGGTTGGTCCCTCCATTTTTGCAATGTGATACAACACTCAAAACAATTTTTTTAATAAAGATAAGGATATATGTGAGACTTATGAGACTGAAAACTGTATATATATTGAATATTTTCACATCTCAAATATTAGTATATAAAATATTGATGCTTTAATTTTATATTTTTAATTCCTAAAATCGGAAAGATACTTACTAGCAAATTCTTATAGTAATGATTTAACAAGTCGTTTTTATTACATTGATGTTGAGTTAATAAGATGATCCAGTGAATGTTTCATTAAGGAAATGAAGAGATGATTGGGTTCATGCAGTATTGGGCTAGGCCCATTTTTTAAAAATTTAGGCAGCTAAAGTAAATCTAATATTATGGTAGCAATGGCAATAGCATGGCCATAGACTGATTCTTCCTGCACCTCCATACCTTCTTCTCTCACCTTCATAAATTTTTGAATTTCCAAAAATGATCCTTTATAATATTTTAGATTACGTAATTCGGAAGTTCATTTTTCAAATTTATAATTAGCTTATCCATAAGCCTTTTTTCATATGCATGATTAATTTCCGAATTACATAATCCGGAAGTCTTATTTAGCTTCTGAATTATGTAATCCAGAAGTCTTTTTTCAAATGTGTTCCGGATAACATAATCCGGAAACTAGTCTATGGGAGTGACAAAAAAGGATAAAAATATATTTTCATATTGTGTATGGAGGTGCAGGAAGAAACAGTCTCATAAATAGGATGATAGCGAGGGAGAAATATCATCTTACAATCATTTTATTTTGGGCAGTTTCTTCCTGCACCCCTACATTTTTTTTCCTGCACCCCCACAATGTAAGGCAAAGACAATAATATCACTACTATTTTTTAAAAACCCCAAAATACACATAAAATCCACACTACTCTTTCTTCTTTCGGACAATACAATTCGGTAATTTTACGGAATGGGAAATCCGCATTTATTTTTTTGCATTCTGGATTGGAAAATCCATAAATATTCCGGATTGATGAATCCAGTAATTTTCCGGATCCATCAATCCGAAACAAAAATTAGACTTCCAGATTCAGCAATCTGGAAATCAACAAGTTGCTTTCGAAACAAGGTGAAGGTCAGTTTTGGGATTTACAAAATTGTGGGGGTGCAGGAAGAAAAACGAAGGGGTGCAGGAAGAAGAAGCCTTTATTTTGTTATGGACCATATGCATTGTTACCAGTAAAACATTCATTTGCGTTGCATGGCCCATCTCAGCTCCCTCTGATGTATATATGTAGACTGTTTCTTCCTACACCTCCATATGTTCTTCTTTCACATCCATCAATTTTTGGTATTCCAAAAATGTTCCTTTGTAATATTTCAGATTACGTAATTTGAAGTTTTTTTTCTAAATTCGTAATTAGCTTTTGGCCTTTTTTTATATGCATGATTAGTTTCCGGATTACATAATCCAGAAGTTTATATTAATTTTCGGATTATGTAATCCAGAAGCCTTTTTTCAAATACATGTCCGGATTACATAATTCATAAGCTATTTCTGAATCTGAGATTAACTTCCGAATTATGTAATCCAGAATATGGGGGTGACACAAGAAGAATAAAGAGGTATTTTCATGTTTTGTATGAAGGTGTCAGATGAACATATGAAGGAGGTGCAGGAAGAAACAGTCATGTATGTATTGACCATAACATTGTGAATATTATTTGCTGGTCCATGCTAGTTAGAAAAATCTTTGCTGCCTTTTATTTTCTCAAAAAGTTATTTAAGAAAATGTTAAGGAGAGATGATACACTCACACAGGTTCAAGAGATCGCATGTTTAAATACCTTATCGTGTTAAGCAATTACATCTTAATGTTAAATTTTTTAACAACATCTATAAGAGAATTAGGTTGGAATAATTAGGTAATTACATGGGCAGGCCCATCAACTGTATATACTATTGGTGTATTATTTACAATTATCTGAAGGCACCAGAAAAGTATAGTGCTGATTATTTATAATTAACACGAAAGCAACTGCGTGAGAATGGTGGCACCGCAGTAACTGCTGTAAGAAAAACAGAATCACTAAAGGGAGAGAAATAAACAGCAAAATCCTAAAAGCCAGAACATAAAAGAAGAGAAAACGAAACCATGGAGAGATAGGAAAACGACAAAGAAAAAATTATTCATCCTAATGTGTACCAGGGGCAAAATCCTAAATACGTAAAAAGGGGCCGAAAAATCAAAAAGGCCCAAAACGCATAGAAGGAAAAGCAGAGGCAGTTTCTTCCTACACCCTTACATTTTTCTTCCTGCACCCCCACAATTTTGTAAAATCCGAAACTGACCCCTACTATTTCGGGATCTGGGAGTGTACTAACGGATTCATCAATCCAGAAGTGAATCATGTTGCATTCCGGATGAGGGGGTGTTCCGGAAGCAAAGTTTGCATAAATAATTGATTTTTGGATTGCTGAATCCAGAAGCCTAATTTCTATTACGAATTGGTGGATCTGGAATGTTTTTTTTCAATTATGGATTTCTGAATCCAGAATGCATATTTTGAATTACGGATTGGCGGATCCAGAATGATTTTTTCACTTATGGATGTTTTGCATTTTTTTATTTTGGATTAACACAATCATTCATGTACTACCGGAAGCATCAATCCGGGAGATTACCGGATGCGCCAATCCAAAAATTTACCGGAAGCGCCAATCCGAAAATTTACCGGATTTCATAATCCATAATACAAAAAATTTATAAATCTACAATTTATATAGGGACAATTTTATCTTTGCGCAACTTTGTGGGGTGCAGGAAGAAAAATGTAGGGGTGCAGGAAGAAACTGCGAAAAGCAGAAAACGCATAGGTCCAAACAGGAAAAACCAAAAATATAGTTTATCAGTCCTTCCGAATGGGAATAAATATTTTTCATTACCAGTGGACTGGAAGTACCACACCCAAAAATCTAGAAGGAGATAAGTAATCAATTGAATCTCACGGATTGTGGCAGTAAAAGCAAGATACTCTGCTTCAGAAAAGCTTCTTTAAGTTGAATGATGTTGTTGTGAAGGAAAATTCTGGTACCAAAAGCACCATTCAAATACCAAAGAATACAAAAAAATGACTTGTTGAGGATCACTTGTTGGAGATAAGATCAATTAACTTAGATTGTTGACAAAAAATGTTGTCATAATGAGTGTTAGTGAGTTAAATGAGATGTCCAAAGAGTCTTCTATAAGAAGTTGAGTCTTCTTTATTAAGTTTAAAAAAAATTTCAGTAGAAAGATGTGCAAAATGTACCATGGGAGTAGGCACAAGAGTGCAAGCTAGCATACCAGTCCCTATAAGAAAGTCTAAAGTGTATTTTCTTTGGCTAAGGTAGATTCCAATTTTGTTTCGAGTAATTCCAAGTTCCAAAAAATAGGTAAGATCACTTAAGTTCTTAATGAAAAAGTGTTAGTCAAGAAGAGTGGTTATGTGTAGGATTGTTTTTAGTGTGAACAATGTCACCCACATAAACAAGAAGAGCAATTGTGGATGTGCCAACATGTTTAAGAAAAGTGAGTGATCAGCAGAGGAATGATTGTAATAGTGTGAAAGTAAGAATTGAGATAGTTTAACATACCACTGTCATCCAACTTATCGTAACCCATAAAGAGATCTTTGAAGTTTGCAATCACAATGTTTGTCATTGATAAGAAGACCAAGTGAAAATTTCATAGAACTCTTTATATAAAAAAGCGTTGTTAACGTCAAGTTGCTTTAGGATCCAGTTGTTTGTAACAACCAGAGCTAATAAGTGGCATAAAGTGGTTAGTTTTGTCAATGAAGAAAAAGGTGTTTATGAAGTTCAACCCTAAGTTATGTGTATCCTTATGCTACAACTCGAGCCTTATACCATTCTACTGACCCATCATATTTGTGCTTGATTTTGTAATTCAATAGCAGTCTATGGCAATTTTTCCAGGTGGAAGAGTTGTGATGGTCTAAGTTTAATTAGCTTCAAGGGAAGATAGTTCCTCTTTCATGGCTTGTATCCAACAAGAATCCTTTGATACTTCCTTATAATTGTGCGGTTCAACATGGGATGACATAGATTCTGGATTATTTTTTTAAAATATCTTATCCAACATATTATATAAATAATATTTATTTTACATATTCACTCTTTATTTTACTGTTTTGGATTGAAGCATCTCCATACCTTGTTTAGAAAAGTGGGATTTAGTTCCACTAAGGAGAGAAACTATAACCATTAATTAAAAAAATGAACTAGTAGAATTATAATTGAATGTAAGTACTTGTATAATAAAATAAATGTCTCATTTTAGAAAAACTAAATCTTCAGCATGTGTATAATTACTAAAAATTACAATTTCACAAGTGATTGTATACATGAAACTGGTTAGCAGGTGGAGGTAAACCATGTTGGCAAATCAACATATAATTTATAATTACTTAGAATAGTCACCTCAAAAGAGAAATTAAAAATCCAAAACCATTTCAAGATCTATTCATGAACACATCACATGCAGCATTCAACCACCTTGGCCTTCCACATAGGGTCTAATGAAAGTCCTACGCCACCACACCTCAAAAGCTCTCTGAAGATTGGGACAACCATCACCAGTTTTCAAGAAGCTTCCAACCCAAGAAAGCAAAATACTCTGTTGATCCTCCAAAGGCAAGGTCAGAATTGTCCTTCCAATTCCTTCCTCCACAAGTTTCCCATCGAATGTCCTGCAACCGTGCTGCAACCAGTTGTAGTCATTGATTAGAGGCTGCAGCCATGTCTGCAACAACAACTGTCGTGTGTTCTTCGATGGTAAAACCTCCCCTCTTCCTATGTTGACATAAAGTCTTCCAGAAATGCAGCTCACATGATAGCGAAACGCAATGGGAAGCTTTCCATGTAGGGCAGCCAATTCCTGATGGTTTGCCCACATCACTGCAAAATCCTCAGCAGCTTGTTTATCAATTAAAATCTCAAGCAACCATGACAAGTTATCAGCTTCAAGAGCTATATGTTTTATTATGGGTTCTTTGATATCGCTAGGCATGTCTTTGAAGTCTGGTTCTGCAGCTTGGTTGAAGAGACACAATAATGAATCCAAACAGCTTCTGCATGACTTATAAATCATGTCATTACAGATGTCAGCTGAACCTGCAGAACTTGGAAGACTATTGTTCTCCCTAAGGAGCTTTAGAACAATGGATTTCATCTCTCGACGACCTCTCTCCTCATTGCTTTTCAGAACAAGTTCAACAATGTGGGAGAGGGTGTCTTTTGGGGCATTGGAAATATCAGGAGAAACTCGTTTTAGCACCGGATTCACCCCGATTCCATCTCCTTGGAGTCGTAGGACTGTTGAGATCACCTTTTCTTCTTCTTCCTCTCCATTCCAAGGGACTGCTTCCAAGTACTCCAAACATGATTGGATACATGAGCTGAAGCCGAGGAATTCTGCAACCTGCAGCATAGTTTCTTTTAGATTACAACTCTAGCAATGGTGTTTCATAAAGCAATATCCAATGGCTCATTTCTAGGAAAGGATAAAATGGGGAAACAAGGATGAGAAAGATTTAAAATGAAAACAATACTTAGCCAGAACTTATAACTGAGGTCTTAGGCACTACCTTTCATGAAGTCTTGTAGAGAACAGATGAGAAGTCTTTTGACCCATAATAAAATACTATGATCAACAGGAAACAGGGGATAAGGATTACCTAATACTGGGTGATCTTACTAATTTTAAGAGGTGAAAAACCCATGAGACACCATGGTTATATCTTGAACATCACCACAATTCTCAGCCATAGCACATTCCACTATTCAACTCAACTTTTAATCTTGCCGTGGCAATTGTATATTAGTAAATACATAAGCATTTCAGGCTACTTATTTGTGTACTTGTGAAGAGTTACAATGTATCTATATACGTTTAACCACAATAATTTTATAAAAATCCATGTGATACGATTATTTATCATCTTCATTATGGTTCACATACATAGCACTTTTAACTACTGATTTGCATCAACAGTAGTTAGTATAAGAGGTAATTGAACATATATAAGAAAAATGGCACAACACAACAAATTCCTAGTTTGCTAAACCCTAAACCTTTAAGATGAGGGTGGAGAAAGGAGTATGTATGGTTTCAGGTATTAAGACTTCCCAAGAACAAATCACCTGTAAAACAGTCTTAAAAATAAACTTTTTAACATAACCATGATAACTTTTTAAAGATAACAACCTTATGCACCGGTTTTCACTACAGTACAACAAATCCAAAATATAAGATAATGATGATGTTAGCATGCTAGTTTACAATATCATAAAGCAGCCCAAAATACATTTCTTCATAAAGCAACAAAATAAGAAGGAAACATTGAAAACACAAAATTAATGGCCTACTTGCCTTTTAAAGCAATTGAAAGCATCTAACAGAGTGCACTGAATGCTGAGGGTTATTAGCTAACAAAGCCCATAATTCTAAATACTCTCACGTCATCCTCCAAATTATTAAATGAAAAGTAGTATTGAATGCCTTTTATGTTTTCAAAATATTGAATGCATTTCCTTTTTGTTTAATATTTTGTTTATAGAGTATTAAGAGAATAATATAGCATTAGGCTACCTTTATTAAGTTTATATTTAGACCTATTCCATGAAAGATAAAAAGTGGTTGATTATGTAACAAGGAAAAATGCAGTAGATTGTAGCATTAAAAACATAAATAGCATTGTTTAAATTGAAGTTATATTAAATTACATATATTACACACACATGTGTGTACTGGGGAAGAAAAAACCATAGTGAGATCATATTAGGGGGTGAATTAACTCACGAGGAATACAATTAATGAGAAGAAATTAAATATTTTTTAGTTGAGATATAAGTCATATAACCATAAGCCTCTAATGAGGCGTGCCATTACAGACACACAGACAAATAAACAGCACCAAAAAAATAATCTGAAAATTATAATACCAAAAGATTAATAGCATAGAACTTCATTCCCAGAAATGTGTTACCCAACAGTATTAGCAGCAGACCAGGCAGTGATGACAGAGTTAGCAAATTACCTTGAGTATTCTAAGAATGCGAGAAACGCTTTGCTTCATCAACCGCTGCTTCATTTCTTTGCAATACATAAGCCCAACAGTTTCAACATATATTTCAACATCCTCACAGTCATCAACTTGGAGACATGACAAACCAGATTGTTCAGAAAGTTTATCAGCAAAGAAACTACTCTTCTCTTTTAAAACATCCCTGTGAACACTTAACTTCACACAAAATCCCTGCTTTCCAAGGAGAAGAAGCTTCATGTCACAACTTCCGGGTTCACCAAACTCAATAGCCACCTTTTTCGGCATAGATTCAAGTTTGGGTCTAGGTGCTCTCGGTGCAGGTACAGAAGGGCTAGGTGGAGGTCTTTCTGGATCATCATTACATTGTTGAGCATCAGAAACCACCAACCTTGATGGGGCAGGCCCCGCTTTTCTCTCACTCACCGAAACTTCCTTTTTCTGGGAACTAGTCTTTGGAAGTGGTGAGGAGGGTTTGAGTTTATTCAAAGGGTTTTGAGGCTTGAGGCTTTTCTGGAACCCAACAGGAGTAGGGCAACACCAAAATCCTTCAGGGGTGACAGCAATTGGAACATTTTTAATCTTTGTTTGACCTTGCTCTACCCGGGTAATCCTAATATCCCCCATAAGTGACAAGGATTCACACTAATTATATGGAACAAGATATAGCATCACAATGAAAATGATGCAGTGGAGACAAGTCTTTGTATCCCTACTTGGCAACCAATATCTTTCCCCAAATAAAATTTGGAAAATAAGCAAAATGAAAAGCTGCAATCTTTGAAGCTGATCTACTTCCCCAAAAGGAACCGGTGCCACTGCAGTTTCACACAAAGTACATGGAACATGAGGAATGTTCAATGAACTGAATTTTTTTTATATTTTTCTCCAATGGGTAAAGGGATTTGAACTGAAACCAAAGCAGACATATGCAATTTCTTTTCTATATTTTAACAAGTAAAATGGCTGGAGCGTTTCCAAAAGTACAGTATAACCATGAAATTCTATATCTGACCCCATCAAAGTGAACCAGTAACTACAGATCAGCACACAGAAAATGACCCCTCTCTCTCTCTCTCTCTGGACACTAGTCACTGGTAAACGGCAAAAGCAGAAAACTTACCAAACATTTGTCATATGAGAAACCTCCGAAACCTCATGCCATATCTAACACAATTTGGTTTCAGCTCAAAGCTTTAAAAATGATTGAACAGGAGCTGAAGTGTTGACCATGAAGGGAAGCGATGAGCAAAGAGCTGAAGGGAGGAATAATGAGTTTAGTCACTCATGAATTCGTGAAGGAGAGAACACCAGAAGAGCCGCACAAGAAAAGACAGGGTACCCAAATGAAATGAAACGAAATGGATGATGATGGTTTCTTACTTTCCACTTTGCCAGTTCCACGCTTTTCATGATTTGGGTCTCAGAAATTGCATCACTTGGCCCCTCAGACTCAAACCATTCATCTTCTCTCTAATTAAAAAGACAATCTTTTAAAATGAAATTAAAAAAAAAGTAAAACTTTTCCTTTAATCCTGTTTTTCCTTGCTGTAGTTCTCTCTCTACACAACTCAGCAGTGCCTCTGATTTTATGGTTTGGTATATTTATTTATCATTATTGTTGTCATATTGTGGATTCTTTATGTATGAGACTGTTGCTTTTGTCATGATGTGGTCATGTGGAGTAGGGTAAAGTTAAAGTTAGCTTGCTTGATTGGTAGATGGTGTATTTACCAGTATGCCCTCATGGTGTTGCTGAGTTGTAACAGTGCAGGTTGGGAATGTTTAATGGGAAATTAAAGAAAGAAGAGAAGAATCTTGATATTGAAACAGATCTGTGTCAGAAAGGTGTTGAAAGTAGTTTCTCTCCCTTTTGCTTGTTTTTATTTTGAAAGAGGCAGTTACCAGTAGAATTGTAGTAGGATGGACATAAACATGAAAGCGATGGATTCTCCTAAAATCCAAACCCAAAAATATGAATCTTCTAAGAATAGACAACGTTGATGCCTTTTCAATTCTCCTCTTTTTGGTACCATGCATTCTACCTATCAACTTACTTCTAACTATCAATTGTTTCAATAATAATACATGATGAACTACTATGTTTAAAGGTGAATTAACCTAGCTATCAAGAACAAATACAACTTCACTTTGGTTCTCGGTAAGGAAATAACAGATTTCCTATTAATGGGTTATATATATAATATATAATTATATTTCATATTTATCTTATTAATGTGGATTAAATGAATAGATATCAATATTAACTAATTAAGAATTATATAAACCTTAATTAGCAATATAAATATAGACTATTGGTTCTAACCAAATAAAAACAGATGTGTTCTTCTTCCTATAGGTCCCATAGAGGAATTAAGTTATTTAGTTGAGGAAGACACAAACCTCATGTTTTTTTATTGTCATAGAGATTCTGTAACAATCGGCGATCATCACCATGGATTCAGATATTTTAATTCATATTTTTGATAATTGGCATGAAATATTTTGGCTATTTTCGGACTCAAACCAAATAAAAAATAAATAGGGATCTTGGCTATTTTCGGACTCTAACCCTAATTATTTTTTATTTAGTTTGAGTCCGAAAATAGTTAAGATCTTTCATGCTAATTATCAAGAATATGAATTAAAATACATGGATCTGGATCCATGGTGATGATCGTCAATTATTGCGGAATTTCTACGACAATCAAGAACAAGAGGTTCGTGGCCTTCCTCAACCAAATAACCTAATTCCTCTATGAGATCTTAGTATCTTTTCTTGATTGGGAGAAGAACGTGTATTTATATTACTAATTAGGGTTGTCATAATCCTCTTAATTAAACAATATTGATATCTACTCATTTAATCCACATTAATAAAGTAAATAAAAAATATAATTGTATATTATATATATAACCCTATGAAATCCGTTATTTCCTTAACTCACGTATCTATGATGCACTCTTTCATGTATTTCTTTACTGTGTATCCTCCACTTTTAGGTCAAATATTTGTCTTCAATTTATAATTTTAAAGAGACCAAACATTGGATGATAGGGTTAATTTTTAATACTTTTTGGAACCTTTCCCCCATAAGTGAGCGTGTTATAACCGTTATCTGAAAATATGACGGTTAATAAGATAAGATCATGATAATAAAATACCCCTTAATTCAAATAACCATTAAACAAGTTCGATTTTAGAACTTTCCTAAAAAATGAGAGTAGAGAACAAAACACTCATTGAAATGAACTGGTTATAAGAAACTTGCATGATGTTAGAAAAAAATATTCTTTTTTACTTTTTTTAATAGTTCTTTTAAAAAGTATATCTAGATCTGTTTTTAATTAGGTCATATATAGTAAAAAAAAAGTACACTAATAGTATATTAAAATTATATTCTTTCCCTCTTATCTATTTTGAGTGGTAAAGTTACATGTGTAAAATTCATTTTTAAGTCCCTTGAATTTTAACAATTGTTGCCCACATTTTTTTTTCTTTGATTATGTATCAAGAATATAAATTATTATTTTTATCTCTGTTTTTGTGTAACACCCGCAAACAAACTTTGTGTTTGATGGGAAAAAAAACTGATCCTTTAAATATCACTTAGTGATATTTTGGGGTACTATGTTACTGTATAACACTTTTAAAATAATTTTGTACTGGGCCGAGAGATTGGACCGAAAGCAATGCGTACTAAGCCGAGAGATTGGACCGAAAGCAATGCGAAAACTAAGCCGATAGCTCAACCCGAAAGTAAACTAAATAACGAAAGAAATAAAATAGAATGGAAATTATTATTAAGCAAAAGCCCATGAAACTGGGCCCAAATATGCGGGTGTATGTAGTAAAGGCCTGATACAAAGAGAAAACGTCCAAATAACTTCTGGGCCCAATAAAAGAGTAGTATAAATACAGGGTCATCCTGAGAGGTGAGATAAGTGGAATTCACTCTGATATCTTGTAAAACTGAATCTAACTTTGGCATCAGAGCACCTTTCAGGTACGCACACCCGTCCGTGAGAGGAAACCGAGACTAAAAACCGAAAGATTAACTGGAGTGAGCTAGAAGTTGACTGGGAAGTCTCCATCAGGCAATCTAATAAAACGTGAAGGGTAAGGGGAGCCCGAAAGATCATACCGAGAAGGGAGTCCGGAAGAGAAGGCCGAGAGGTCAACGTGCGGAAGGTGACGGAAGTTTGATCATACCGAGAAGGGAGTCCGGAAGAGAAGGCCGAGAGGTCAACGTGCGGAAGGCGACGGAAGTTTGTTTCTAAGTCCTTGTAAGAACATTTTGGCGCCCACCGTGGGGCCGGGAAACAAAATGAGCGAAAGAGGAGAACATTCCAGAGAACAAGAAGATTGTCAGAACGCTATGACCATGGCCATGTTAATACAATTGCAAGAGGAATTTGAGACACTAAAGAAGAGTAATGAAGAGGAGTTGAGTATGTTGAGAGCCGAGAATGCTTACATGAGACAAAGATTAAATGAAGAAACCGTGTTGAATGCTTCCCTTGAGACTTTTCAGCCGAGAACACATGTTAATGAAAGAGAGAATAAGGAAGAGAGTTTCGGGGTCACACAAAGGAAGTTACCTGAGATTTCTAGTATCGTTGTGGAAACACCAGCCAGAAGACACCCGTTTTCTGAGACTATAATAGAGACCCCATTACCTGACAATTGGAAAAGTCTAACAATAGAGAAGTATGATGGGAGTACAGATCCAGATGAACATGTTGCTATATACACAACTCAAATAAGTCTGCACACGTGGAATGACGCCATCCTATGCAGAGTGTTCCCAACTACTTTGAAAGGAGCAGCTTTAAGCTGGTTTACCCGGTTACCACCATTATCTATTGATTGTTTTGACACTTTGATAGAAAAGTTTGGAGCTCAATTCGCTACAAGTAGACCACATCACTTAACATCGATAGCTCTCGTAAACATAAGACAAGAACAAAATGAGTCGTTGCGAGCTTTTATGGAACGCTTTGGAAGAATGGCTTTAAGTATTAGAAACCTCAGTCCAGAAGTTTCTATGAATCATATGATAACTGCGTTGAGACCGGGACCATTTGCCGATAGTTTGTGCAAAAAACCGGCCGTAAGCCTTGATGAATTAAGACGGCGTGCAACAAAGTTCATGCAAATGGAGGAGTTAAGGGACTTTAGGAATCAGGCAAGGATGGACGTGAAGAACGAGAAGAAAACAAATGAAAGAGAGGCAGGATATCAAAGCAGACGTCTCAGAGAGGAACCCCGTGGTCGAAAGTTTCAACAATACACACCATTGAGCACAACTCGGACCCGAATACTTCAAGAGGCGATGGCAACTGAAGTAATACCGCCACCAAGGAAAGCACGAACCCCAGATCGAGCTGACCACAACAAACATTGCCAGTACCATAAAAATCATGGCCATCACACTGAAGAATGCATAGCGCTGAAAGACCGAATTGAAGAGTTGATCCAGACAGGGCAATTAAAACGCTTTGTTAGAGTCGGAAGAATGAAGGCTAGTCAAAGTCCAGAACAAGATGTCAGGAGTAGAGGAGAAAGATTTGGAAGAACGACTGATATACAAAACGATCGAAAGGAGAGAAGAGGAGGAAGAGATGAAAAAAGAGATCTAAGAAGTGGAGGAAGCCACCTCCATTCTCAAGAGAGAAAGAGCCGACAACGCAGTTTGGGAAGGCCAGTTAGGGGGTTCATTAATACCATCTCTGGAGGCTTTCCGGAAAAGGAAACATATAATACGATAGGAAAGAAATATTTGAGAGGTACCATGACCGTGAATTATGTTTTCAAAAGAAGAAGTTTGCCACCTATGTTATTTACTGATGAAGATTTCCAAGATATTGATCCTGATCAACGAGACCCAATGGTGATAACAATTGAAATTGCCAGGTACGCGGTAATGAAAACTCTAGTAGATCAAGGGAGCTCAGTCGATATTCTGTTCTGGGAAACCTTCAAAAAATTACATTTGAAAGAACAAGACATGGTTCTTTTGAAGGAGCAAATAATTGGGTTTTCAGGTGAAAAGGTTGACACCAAAGGATATATTGATTTGCCGACAACCTTTGGTAGAGGAAATGCAACGAAAACAATTACAATCAGATACCTGGTGGTGGATACTCGTACTTCTTATAATGCCTTGTTAGGAAGATCTTCGTTGAATAAGTTGGGAGCTATAGTGTCGACGCCACATTTGGCAATGAAATTTCCAACAGAACGGGGAGACATAGCAACCATATATGTCGATCAAAAAGCAGCCAAAGAGTGTTATGCGACCGGATTGAAGATGGTCCAAGAGCCGAGAGTAGCGACCGGAAGTATGGAAGCAAGAAACATGGTTGCAATGGTGGACTTGGATCCCAGAATGAATGATGATGAAAGGATAGAGCCAAGAGAAGAAATTACATCGGTTCAATTAGACGAAGATGAAACGCAATGTACATATGTTGGGGGTAGTATGCCCGAAGAAATGATTGATGACTTAGTGGCAGTAATAAGAATGAACAAAGATTTGTTCGCCTGGAAGGCATCAGACATACCGGGAATTGATCATAACATCATTTCTCACAAATTATCTGTTTGCCGAGAAGCAAGACCGATAGCTCAAAAACGAAGGAAGTTGGGAGAGGAAAGACGAAAAGCTGCTCTTGAAGAAACTGAAAAATTGTTACAGGCGGGTTTCATTAAAGAAATCCAATATACGACTTGGTTAGCAAATGTAGTTCTAGTCAAGAAGGCAAACGGAAAGTGGAGAATGTGTACTGATTATACAGATTTGAACAAGGCATGTCCGAAAGATTCATATCCTTTGCCGAGTATTGACAGGTTGGTTGATGGGGCATCTGGTCAAGCCATGATGAGTTTCTTGGATGCTTATTCCGGTTACAATCAAATACAAATGTATAAACCTGACATCCCGAAGACTGCATTCACTACCGATATGGCAAACTATTGCTATCAGGTCATGCCTTTCGGTTTAAAAAATGTCGGAGCTACATATCAAAGATTGATGGATACGGTGTTTAAAAAACAAATTGGAAAGAATATGGAAGTGTATGTGGATGATATGATTGTCAAGTCTCATGCGGTAGATAACCATGTGAAAGATCTTGAAGAAATATTTGCACAGATAAGGAAGTATAACTTGCGATTGAATCCAGAAAAATGTGTTTTTGGAGTCAAAGGTGGGAAGTTTCTCGGCTTCATGTTGACTAACAGAGGAATTGAGGCAAATCCAGATAAATGTGAGGCAATAATGAATATGAGGAATCCGATAAATTTGAAAGAAGTTCAGAGGTTAATAGGAAGGTTAAATGCATTGGCAAGGTTTTTGCCAATACTTGCCGAGAAGTCCAAACCGATAGTGAAGTTGTTAAGGAAGGCCGAAACGTTCATGTGGAATGAACAATGTGAGCAAGCTTTTGCAACGATTAAAGAGACGATAGCTAAACCTCCCATCCTGGTCAAACCTATGTCAACTCTGCCTATCATCGTCTACCTTGTCACTTCTCACGAAGCCATAGGAGCAGCCTTGATACAAGAAAATCCAGAACAAAAGCCTATATACTTCGTGAGCAGAGTTCTCCAAAGCGCCGAAACCAAATACCAACGGGTTGAAAAAATTGCCTTAACACTTGTGTACACAACAAGGCGACTGCGGCCATACTTTCAGAATCATCAGGTTATTGTCAGAACCGATTGCCCGATAGCCAAAGTATTAAGAAAACCTGAACTTGCGGGAAGAATGGTAGCATGGTCAGTAGAGTTGTCAGAATTTGGAATCAAATATGAGCCACGAGGAGCAATCAAAGCACAAGCATTAGCAGACTTTATTATCCAAATGCCGACAACGGAAGCCGATCATGAAGTGTGGATTGTATTTGTTGACAGATCATCCAGCAAGAAAGGGAGTGGGGCAGGAATCGTGCTAGAAGGACCAGGGAACTTTCATTTGGAAATGGCTCTGAAATTTGAATTCAAAACTTCAAATAATCAAGCCGAGTATGAAGCTTTAATTGCAGGATTGGTTTTAGCCAAAGACATGGGTGCACAAAATGTTATATGCCGGAGTGATTCTCAATTAATGGTGGGACATATGAAAGGTGAATACCAGGTAAGAGATCCCTTATTATTAAGGTATTATCACAAAGTCTTAAGCATTATGGAAAACTTTATCACAGCCGAGATCATACATATTCCGAGAGAACAAAACACAAAAGCAGATTCTCTATCCAAGTTGGCAAGTCAACGAAGACAACCTCAGCACAACTCCATTTTACAACAAACCTTGCACAATCCGACAGTTGGAGTGGAAGAATGTTTGATTATTACCACAGAGAAAGATGATTGGATTCGATCATACAAAGAAGTGATTAACAATCAAGAACAAGGAATTGAAATTGATGTTAGAATGGCTAGAAAAGTCGCTAATTTTATCCTCATAGGGGATGAACTGTACAAGAGAGGGTTTTCAACTCCTTTATTAAAGTGTCTTTCTCGTGAGCAAGCTGAACATGTAATCCGAGAACTTCATGAAGGACTATGTGGATTGCACTGTGGTGCGCGAACAATGGCAACAAGAATCTGTCGTGCCGGATATTATTGGCCGACAATACGTGAAGATTGTAATCAATACGTTAAAACCTGTAAGAAGTGTCAGGAATTTGGAAGCCTCAACCATATACCATCACAAGAGTTGCAAAGCATTGCTTCTCCCTGGCCATTTGCTAAATGGGGAATGGATATCCTCGGCCCATTCCCTTTGGGCTGAGGACAAACAAAATTCATGATTGTTGCGGTTGATTATTTCACAAAATGGATAGAAGCTGAAGCGTTGACAAAAATAACAGCTCAACAAGTTCAAACATTTGTGTGGAAGAATATAATTTGTAGATTCGGTATTCCACATTCTATTATAACTGACAATGGCCGACAGTTCACTGATAAAAAGCTTTTGGAATTCTATGCGGATTTGGGAATCAAGTCTACAACTACCTCAGTTGAACATCCGCAAACAAATGGGCAAGCAGAATCAGCTAACAAAGTCATTCTCAGTCAACTAAAGAGAAGATTGGGAAGTGCGAAAGGGTTGTGGGCCGAGAAGTTACCTGAAATATTGTGGGCATATAGATGCACACCGCAGACATCAACTGGAGAAACACCATTTAATCTCACATATGGAACAGATGCTATGTTGCCCATAGAGGTCATTGAACCAACATTACGAAGACAAATAGAAGATTGGAGTGTTAACAATGAATGTTTAAAGGCAGAATTAGATTTGATTGAAGAACTTCGAGAGAAAGCCAAAATCAGAGAAGAAGCAGTAAAAAGAAGAGCATGTAAGAGGTTCAATGCGAAGGTAAGACCGAGAACTTTTAGTGAAGGAGATTTGGTATGGAGAATGAGAACTGATGCAAGAAAAGATCCAGCACAAGGGAAGTTAGCACCAAACTGGGAAGGAACGTTCAGAGTAAAAGAAAACTTGAAGAATGGAGCCTATAGGTTGGAAACGTTAGACGAAAAGTTAATACCCAGAACTTGGAATACGAGTCACTTAAAATTTTATTTTAGTTAAGGCTTGTATTTAAGAACACCAACTATTGCATATTAAGACTTTTTGTTGAAGTTTCTATGTTAGCTAAATACTTTCGGTCTCCAATACTTTCACTCCAGGTGAAATCCTTCTAAGAGAAGACTTGAAGTCTCGAGCTTATATGTTTTCATCTTAGTATAAAAAAGTTAAATTAATATCCAAAAAACACTACACTTGCTTGATTAACATCGCAAGTATTGGCCGAACGATTGCCCGCTTGCTCGATTAACATCGCAAGTGCCGGCCGAACGCTCACCAAATTTGCTTGATTAACATCGCAAGTATTGGCCGAACGATTGCCCGCTTGCTCGATTAACATCGCAAGTAATGGTCGGCCGCCCACTACACTTGCTTGATTAACATCGCAAGTATTGGCCGAACGATTGCCCGCTTGCCCGATTAACATCGCAAGTGCCGGCCGAACGCTCACCAAATTTGCTTGATTAACATCGCAAGTATTGGCTGAACGATTGCCCGCTTGCTCGATTAACATCGCAAGTGCCGGCCGAACGCTCACCAAATTTGCTTGATTAACATCGCAAGTATTGGCCGAACGATTGCCCGCTTGCTCGATTAACATCGCAAGTAATGGTCGGCCGCCCACTACACTTGCTTGATTAACATCGCAAGTATTGGCCGAACGATTGCCCGCTTGCTCGATTAACATCGCAAGTGCCGGCCGAACGCTCACCAAATTTGCTTGATTAACATCGCAGGTATTGGCCGCACGATTGCCCGCTTGCTCGATTAACATCGCAAGTGCCGGCCGAACGCTCACCAAATTTGCTCGATTAACATCGCAAGTAAGCTGGCCACCTATCCTTAGTTGTTCGATTAAAGATCACAATTAAATGGCCGATCGCCCGTTCTTGTTCGATTAAACAGAATACATTTATCGTATGAAATTAAGATAATAAATAGCTGGAACCGATCAAGTAAAATAGACACGAAGTAAACCAAATATTATCATATAATTTGATGCCGTATATCCAAAATTCCTATCACGGTAGAGACAAAACGTCCTAAAAAGTCCGAAAGTTTTTACTCGGAGCTATTACAAAAAACAAAAAACATCCTAATTAGATTACTATTCGGCCTCGTCATTCATTTTTCATCCTTCATTTTCCCTCTCATCTTCTGGAGATCCGTCATAAGGAATATCACTAACCGGAATTAATTCGCCCTTATAGAAGTCTTTGCCGACATCAAAGTTACCGGCATCTAACGGGATCTTGTAAAAGTATTCGGCTTGTTGAAGAGCTTTCTCAAAACCCAACTGGTGTTGTTGGATAACAAAACTCTCAGCTTCACCAACTCTCAACTTTAACTTGTTCACTTCTGCTTCCAATTGAGAAATGCCTTCAGCATCGATTTTCTTCGCAGCAGTGAGTTTAGCAACGTCTCCCTTCAATTCTTGATTCTCCGAGTTAAGTGCCAAAGTTTGGGCCGAGAGCTTGACATTTTCATTCTTCAATTTTTCTTTCTCAGTTTCTTGTCGGTTATTAACCGCAGAAAGTTCATCAATTTGAGAATTTAGTAACGCGATTTTCTCATTTGATTCAGCTGCTTCCCTCTTCAATTTCTCAAATTCAGCAGAAGTAACATGGCTCTTTGTTTTTTCCTTTATCGCTTCACTAATCAAAAAAGCACGGCTAGTCAATTCAAACATTGAATCAGCTAGAGAAGGAACAAAAACCACTTTGAACATATCCCGAGCAGAGGAATCAAGATTGCAGTCAACAAAATCTGAAAAGCGTGTGGACGATGTGAACATTGTTTCAAAAAGCGATTGAGAAGAACTCCCAGAACCATGACGATGCTTCTTAGAAGAGTGTGACCTTCTATTATTCTTGTCTCGTTTCCTACTCTTTCTAGAAGGTCCTATTCCGGCGTCCGCGGCTATTTCAACCTCTAAGCGAGGGGTAGGCTCAACAACTTCATTTTCTGTTCCTGGAGCTTCATTCTCAAGACGAGGAGTTGAACCTCCAGCCTGATTAAACAGCTTAGAGAAATAAGCACGATCGTTCGGTTTTGTGGCCGCCATTAAACCTGGACATCACCAACAGATTCAACAAAGTTAAAATTCTATTATTACTAAAAGAGAAAATCCGAAAGAATCACATACCCATGAAATCCTTTTGGGGTTTACGAGAAAATCCGAAAGAATCACATAGCCGAAGCAGAGCACGAGTTGGAATCTTATGGGAGAAGTGACCTAGAACCGCAATACCATGCTTCTCTTCGGTAGTCATCGAATGGTAAGAACAAGAGTTGAATTTCACAGGAGCACGGGTCCAGTAAAAAGGGAATTTTGGAATAACACCATCAAAGAAGTACTTTCTCCCGGTTTCCTCAATTAGAATTTTAAAGAAGCCTCCTTTGAAATTTTTATACGAAGAAGTAAATGGAGAAAGAAAACACACTTTTCTCTTACTGATCAGGGACAACCAACTAGGCTTCTTACCGGGCCGAGAGCTGTAGTAATATAAAAAGGTTTTCGGACTCGGAATTAAAGAAAGGTATCTACACAACATACTGAAAGCTTGCATATAAGCCCAACCGTTGGGGTGAAGTTGGGTAGGAGCAATATTAAGAAAACGCAGGACACCCATCTGAAATTCACTTAACGGAAACCGAATATGGAGATCAGTAAAGAGACATTCATAAAAATAAAAAAATTCGTGTTCGTCGCCTTCACGGCCATGGCAAACATTATCAATGGCACAAGTTCGCCGAAAAGAAATGATTTCCTCAGTGGCATCAGGAGAATACACATAAATTTTAGAAAGGAAGTTACGAAGGGTTGAACTAGATTGGTACCGAGAGAAATATTCCCGAACTTTTGGATTAACCCATTCGTACCCGCGCCGAAGGCTTAATTTTTGTTCGGCCACTTCTTCTCTTTCCTCGCCTCAACATCTACGCCATCCTTGCTTGACGAATTCAGACACGAAACCGTTTCAGGTGACAAAGCAGGGTTGACATTCTTATTGGTCTCAATCACTCTCCCAGTAGATTCATTACTCGTGCTCGAAAATTCCGTAAACTCAGAAGAAACGGAAACAGAACTTGATGAAGACATTATACCTTCCGCGAATATTTGCTTCAGCTTTAATATATAATGCAGGGAGAAACTGTGAAATAAGGTGAATAGAAGTGAAGATTTATAGTGGTGGAAGAGTGGTGAAATCTGAAGAGTCATGGCATAGTGACCATCAGATTTACTTACATCCGATGGTTGGAACTTCTAGCTTGTCCTGTCAAGCGGTCCCATCAGCTTGTCTTTTCGTAGTTAATACACCATTCAAGTTTTTCTTTCTTTTCTTTCAAAATTGATTTTCCCCCCAAAAAATACAAGAGGTAGCATTTTATCTTCTAATAGACATTTCGTCGTCTACACCTCCTTATGCCTGGGGGGCTTAGTGTACTGGGCCGAGAGATTGGACCGAAAGCAATGCGTACTAAGCCGAGAGATTGGACCGAAAGCAATGCGAAAACTAAGCCGAGAGCTCAACCCGAAAGTAAACTAAATAACGAAAGAAATAAAATAGAATGGAAATTATTATTAAGCAAAAGCCCATGAAACTGGGCCCAAATATGCGGGTGTATGTAGTAAAGGCCTGATACAAAGAGAAAACGTCCAAATAACTTCTGGGCCCAATAAAAGAGTAGTATAAATACAGGGTCATCCTGAGAGGTGAGGTAAGTGGAATTCACTCTGATATCTTGTAAAACTGAATCTAACTTTGGCATCGGAGCACCTTTCAGGTACGCACACCCGTCCGTGAGAGGAAACCGAGACTAAAAACCGAAAGATTAACTGGAGTGAGCTAGAAGTTGACTGGGAAGTCTCCATCAGGCAATCTAATAAAACGTGAAGGGTAAGGGGAGCCCGAAAGATCATACCGAGAAGGGAGTCCGGAAGAGAAGGCCGAGAGGTCAACGTGCGAAAGGTGACGGAAGTTTGATCATACCGAGAAGGGAGTCCGGAAGAGAAGGCCGAGAGGTCAACGTGCGGAAGGCGACGGAAGTTTGTTTCTAGGTCCTTGTAAGAACAAATTCTATAACAAAAACGAATGCTATTTGTGTTCTTTAAAATAAACTAAAAACGGTGATTATAGATTTTAGTGGGGTAATTTTTTAAAAAGATTATAGAAAGCAGAACAAAATTTGGAAAAATAAAACAAAATTATAGAGACCACAATAAAAACCATTTAGTTTATAAACTCCAAAGACATGCAACAAGTTTATCTGGTGTAGTTGGAGCCTTACAAGAAAATCATCAAATAAAATAAAAACTAATTTTAGAAATAAAAAATAATTAATTATACAATAATTAAATTAGAGATTAAAAATTATTGATTTTTAAATTAGTTTCTAATATTGATAAATAGTTTCTAAATTGGTATCTAATTAGCTACCAAGGTTTTAATAACCAATTATTTAGATTTTAAATTTGGTAGAAAAACCTTGGTGGATAATTAGATACTAATTTAGAAATATTTCATAAACTAATTTAAAAATCAATAATTTTGTTAATTTCTAAAATCATCTTTAATTTAGTTATTATAATAATTAATTATTTTTTGTTTATATTTAATGATTAGTGATGGAATAAAAATGAAATGCTAAGATGCAAATATATAGTGATTCATATCATCACATGCAATGCTTCTCTAATTGACTATTTGTCTCTTTTACTTTCTTTTGCTCTTGGCTCTTTCCCTTTGCGATTATCATTTTCTTTCATCCCTTAATTACTACTTTTCTTTGTCAGATCATGAAATAACGTTGCTTACTAATTATCTTCTTACTCTTAAATTTCTTGTTGTTTGTTGACTTCAGATTTTAAAAAGATGGATGGTTACTTTCTCACAAGAATTATTAATTGAACGTATTAAATAAATTTTATTTTGAATTATAATGGTTCAAATATTTTTTTTTTACTAATATATTGCAGTCCATTTAAGAAAAATAAAATTTCATTCATACGTTCTTTTATAGATGAATATCGAATCTATCCATAAAATGTAATTTTTTTAAAATTAAAAATTATTTTTAAATTGTTTTTTAAGTTTTCAAAAGTAAATCAAGTAGAACAAATTTAAAAATATATATTAAAAAAATTAAAATAATGAATTTTAAAATATTTAATTATAAAAATCAAATTGATTAACTTTGATCCTTTATTAAACAGAAATCGTTAAATTTAAGAAATAATATGTATATTATTAATTATTTATAAAATTAAATGAAGAAATTTGATTTAATATTGTTATAAGGGATAAATTTATTTCACAAGAAGGATAATAAAGGGAATTTTTTTATACATCTCAATAATTTTTTATGTACACTATCGTATAGTTAAAAAATCAAATTGCTTCTTTTACCGTCATCCCTTATCGTTGTCATTGTTGGTCCTTAATTGTCATTATTATATTGTCATCGTTACCTTGTTGTCGTTATTATCTTTTTGTTATTGTCATTGTCACCCTTATCTATGCATTGCATTACGGATAAACTTAAAGAATAAAGTGTGTTTAGATTATGTGATCAGGAAAAAATGTTATAAATAATGTAATCTAGAAGTCAAAAAGTATGTTTCAAAGTGTGTAATTTGAAAAACTCTCGCATTATATAATTTTAAAAAAAAATTCTTTGCAAAAAAATAACTTTCAAACTATACAATAAATAAGTAAAAAAAAACTTTCAAATTATGTAATTTGGAAGTAAAAAGTGACTACTATTAAGATAAAAAATTACTTTCAAATTATATAATTTGAAAAAAATTAATGTAAAAAATAATTATGAGTTGTGCAGTTCAAAAGTCAAAAATATTTTTAAGTTACACATTTCAAAAATTAAAAAAAAAAACTTTTTGGAATACACAATTTATAAGTCAATGAAATTTTTAAAGTGTATAATCTGAAATTTTGTTCTCATAAAAAAAAAAGTAGAAAATTTCATATTTATGAGATACTTAAAAGAAATTACGAGGTAGAAAAAGAAATCAATGTCACTTATTTTCTTACAAACCCGTTCATAGTTTTTTTTTAAACCCAAATTTATACATTATTAATAGTTTTGTTTATATAAAATGTGAATGTACGAAATATAATAATGAATAATGTTATTTTTTTTTAAATTAAAAAATAGAATAAATAGTACATTAAACAATGCCAGTCATAATTATTATATGATAAATTTATTATTTATTATATATAACAATTACTGAATAGTACATTCTATATTTATAATGATATTTACATCTTTTTGGGGATTCATTATTTTGGCATTTCTTATGTAAGATGATGCTTGAAAAATGTCTCTTTGTATAAACTTACAAATTCCTACTTTAAACAATTTTTTGTCTACCTTTTTCAGTGATCTGCACTTCTTTTGAGAGATTATCGACAGTGATTTGATTATTGAGCTCAAACTCTTTATAGAGAAGTCCAAAACCAAATTTTACAGTAATATATTATTATCATTATAAAAAATTATCTATGCTACACTTTTTAATAACTAAAGAGAAATACTTCCATGTTTGATGTTAGAAAAAAAAGTATTTATATGACAACCCAAAATATAAATGGTTTTAATTTTTTTTTTTAAATATTAATACATATTATTATAGCATTAAAGTGAGTTGTACATATGTGTTTTTTCTTTTTCGGAATGTGAAGCTATCATTTTTCATTACATGAAAACTCTTGTATAAAGAATAACTTGTTAACATTTATTATTTATATTATGAAGTGGACTTTAAGCTTAACTTAACTCTATAAAACTGGTGAAAAGTTCTAATCTCTAGTCGATGTGGTATCTCGAAGGTTATATGAAAATAAAATCATTGAAAAGTAAAGAATGAAGTTCTCCCACTAAAAAAAGTTCAATTTGGTATTAGGTTTTAAAGTGGGTCTGTTAGCTTTTAATTTAATTGAATTTTGACAATTTTGCCCAAACTCTCTGAATTACAATGCGAGCTTATCCTCAAGCATTATTGACATGGCACCATATCTTTCTCCATTTTTCTGGTTTATAATTGAAGGTGTGACAGAAAGTGTCTTAATTTTAAATTTTGCCATGCTGCTGCATGGTGAAACATTTCATTGTGAAGATGCTGTTTACTTTTGAGGAAAAAGTGACAAATTCACAGCTGTAGCAATTCCTCATTAGGAAAAAGGCTTGGACACAGTAGATTTTCAACAGTTTTTGGGTTGTTTTGATGATATGTTTTATGAAATTACACATAGCTGTGGGTGCCGTGACTTTAGTGCAATCATAGAGATTTGCAGTGATTCCATCTAGCTTGAAAAAATAGATAGAAACGTGTTTTCGTCATCAGGAATCAGAAATTCCAATCACATGATAAGTGCCCTCTGCTGCCCTGGAATTGTTTGCCTTTTTGCCCCACCCAAGATTCACTGCTCCCAAATTTTGATGTTACTAATAAACCTTCTGCCATGTGCTCTAAACTTTTTAGCCTAATAACATCCCTTTTTTTAATTAACTATGTCTCTATGCACCTAACCAATTATTAGTACCAAACCATGCACACTATGTTTAGGTTAAGCACAAGTCACTAGCTAATTAGTGGATACCATTAATCATGTATATGGTAATTAAAATATGTTAGTGAATTATGTCCAAGAAAGATAGGTGAGAATCTAGGCCATTCATCAGTCATGATCCATTCATGTAAGCTCTCTACCAAGAGAAACAATTGAGGAAACATGAAGCTAAGGCCAAAGGAGACAAGGTAATGGTTGAAGGTTATCATTCTTTTTTAGTACATGAATGAAAGAAGAGTGACCGACATATTGGTTTGTCATTGCTGTGTACTGTTGCCTACACTCTCTCTCAATTTTGTCTGTCAACAAGAGGTCCATGCGGGTCCTCACTCTGAGCTCTTGTGTGTCCATTTTGGAGGATTCTGATCCTCAAGAATTGCTTTAAAACTCTATGGATCTTCACCCTTCAAGTATTGAGTTTGTTTTGTAAAAACAATATAAATAATTGTGTGGTGTTAATGAAGGCCTCTAGATCCAAACTGCACAGGCTGCAATTCATTTTTTGGACTGCAGAGGATCCATACATATCCATTTGGGATGGGTTCCTTTCCTCTACATATGCTGCACCTTTGAAAGCAACACCTCACGGAGCTCGATGGCATGAAGTTTATCCTTTCCTTCTACACTTCTATACTATGAAATATGGTCTGATAGCGAGTAGTCTGATAAGATCAACAAACTCTCACTAGTGTAGACTTTAAATGACTCTGATATTATATTAAAAAGTGGACTTTAAGTCTTATATAAGATGAGATTTGCAACCACGTATATACTACGAAAGGTTTTAATTTCTAGTCAATGAAATCTCACAAAGTGAACTTTAAGTCTTATATAAAATGAGATTTGCAACCACTTATATACTACGAAAGGATTTTATTTCTAGTCAATGAAATCTCACAAAGTGAACTTTAAGTCTTATATCAGATGAGATTTGCAACCACTTATATATTATGAAAGGTTTTTATTTCTAGTCAATAAAATCTCACTTATATAAGAAGAAAGATTTTTACCTCTAGTTAATATAGAATCTCATATGCAAATTCAGTAAATGAACTATGAACTTGGTATTCATAAAGAATCTCCAAAAAATATAGATTTCTCTTGTTGAACAGTTGCAATAATGTAGTTACTACTTAACCTAATGGACATGTGATGACACGACTCACGTAGCATACACCTGTAGTTGAAGTATAATACTATATTTTAGTTAGGTAGCAGTTGAAGTATAATACAATCATCATTACGTTGTTTCAGTAGCAGTTGAATACTACAGTTTATGCTTCAGTCCTGATGGTTTTTTTTACCTGAACTATTACAATTTGAAAAAGCCTTGGCGCACTCGAACCCTTCTTTAGGTTCTCACGGTCAAGGAATAGATAATGGGAGAATCAAGCACATGGTTGTTCAGTTTGTGTCCCCATCAATGGCCTTCCCATTTTGCACACAAAGCCTCTGTTCACACTATAAGATATATCGGTTTCTAACTTTCATATGGAATTTCCAAGCTAACTTTCTTGGTGTCAGTGATGTTTCCTAAGCTGCGTGGAATGGTATTTTTGCTTTTCACAATTTCACGTGCCTTCATCATTAGTCTCACTAGCTGCATCAGCTCCTCCAAACTTAACAGAAAGATTGGCATAATTGGCCTACGGGTGTGTGAGATATATGTTATTTTGGTATTTCAAAGTTGTACTCGAAGACTTGAGATATGATATAGCAGAATAATGGAGACAGTTGTAACTTGTAAGGGAGAAAACTGGAAGCAATTACATGTAAATTCCATGATGTTACATATAGAAGCACCATTTTTGTTAAAACACATTCCCCTTTTTTTTCTTAAATCTTGTCACCGTAACCTTTGCTAGGAAAAGGTCATTTTAATATGCTAATCATAAGTCATAACTCCTATAGATTAGTACACATTAATTTGACTCTCAAGTTTAGAACAGATAAACTTTATCTAGACTATTGAGAGTGTATTTGGATTGGGGAAGGTGTGAGAGTGAATGTGTGAGGATCTTATAAAAAAGTGAAGTTGTTTGGATTGAAGTATGTCAGAGTGGATGTGTGAGAAAAATTTATGGGAATTTTTGAATGATAAGATGATTGTGAGAAAATTTTTAATTTTCTAAAGATATAAAATATTATTTTACAAACTTATCCTTGTCTATTAAAAAAATTTAATAATGAAATGGGTTATTTTTGTTAAAAATAAACAACTTTAACATATTCATATATTTAAAAATTATAGTTAAAAATAAATATGTATTTAATAGATATAATTTAAAAATAATAATTAGAAAAAAATATCTATTCAATAAATTAAATAAAAACTTTCAAGTAATTTATTAAAATATTAAACATGTACTATTGAAAAATAAATCAGATTTTATATAAATAAAAAATTATTTTTTAATATTAAAAACCATGTAGTAATGAAAAATAAAAAATACAACAACAAAAGCATAATGTAATTAACAATAAAAAAGAATTTCATAACAAATTATTATCAAATAAATTATAACTCATAAACATAATAATTATACACAAAAATATATTAATATAAACACAATAAAAAAAATTAAATAAAACAGAACATTAGGTAATTTTTTAAAATATTAAATATATACTATAAAATTAGAAAATAAATAACATCTTATATAAATAAAAAAATAATATTTTTATATTAAAAAATCTTACAATAATAGAAAATAAAACGTACTCTAAACAGTAAAATAAAATAAATGAGGATAAATTCGAAAATAGCACATGATGACTTGATTTTCCTTCTAAATTTTTTTTATTTTTCAGGAAGAAGATATTCACATATGCAAACTTACCTAAGGCTTACTTCACTAGACCAATATTCTGTTGATTTGTTTAATAGAATAAAGTGTTCCATATATTTTGCATCAACACCGTCAACTTACAGAAGTGTACAAATTATGAAAAAATAATCTTAGTTCTATGGGGAAACTTTGTAAATATAAACTTATACAAAATATTAGTGTATGAATAACATTGGTATTATTAATTTTAATATAAAGAATTTGAATGATCTAAAATGTAAATAGGAAAATAAATAGATTTGATTTTGAATTGTACACATTATATATACTTATATATAAAGAAGATTCTTATATATAAAGGAGATTCCTCTTCATAACCGTTTTTTGGTGTACATAATTCTTTATTTTAAGACAACAACGAAAAGAAAGAAAAAATATACTCTCACCCATTCCACACCAAATCTTACATATTAAATAAAATAACTTCCATTTTCAATTACTCTCTTCATTCCATCCCAATCAATCCAATTCTTTGGTAAAGTCATTATTCTTTTGTATCTATAATCAAATTAATCCTAATTTTAACGTAAACATCATTACACTTTTCCATCCCAAAACTACCAATGAAAAAATAGAAAAAGCTTGAAGAAGAGAAACTCAAACAAAGAAAAAGAGTTAATTAATCAATTCATCATTTTTCTTTTATATGTTATTTTTTGTTTTTCAATTTTGACTCATCCAAAACTATTTCGGTACATATGTTAAATTTCTATTATTATAAAAATTTAGTAGTCATACACATGAGTTATTGGACCTGTGTTTCCACTAGTTTATCAATAATATGAATTAAGTTCAAACTTTATTCAAGCGTTCAGGTCATAAAAGGTATTCGATCTATTACAAAATAAAATGATTATAGTTTAAATTTTTAAGAACTTTTAAAATTGATTGATATTTATTGTTTTTAATTGGGAGACAAATAAATTACATCAATAGTTATATTCATATCAAATCATACCTTTATATTTAGATGACAAATTACAAGGAATCTATTTCTATGAATAAGTTACTTAGCAATGAAAAGGAGAAGCGAATAGGTTGAACGCTAAAATATTTACAATCCCGAAACTGCTAAAGAAATTAAGAACCATGTCATAAAAATGGAGAAAATACCAATTGCCAATTCAGACAGCCTTAACCACAGACTCTTTGTTTTGCTGAACTTCTTTTGGGGGTTTCTTTTCTTGGTGATGGTGGAAGGGTGACGAAGGGAGAAAAGGAGTGAGGAATTGCCAAATTATTTCAAACATCAGGCACTAGATTGAAATATTGGAAAATAAAGCAAGAGAAAAGGGAACAATTGTACACTAAGCTGCAAAAACATGCCTACTCTTCCAGAGGGGGGATAGAGAAAGATTGTACATGGCATTCAATCCAAATCACTTGAATCCTGTCAAATTACCAGAGACAGCTGGTAAATTATAGATAGCTGCTTACAAGTTGCCTGCCTCAGTTGATTGATTTTTCCTCATTTGTTGGAAGAGATCAAATCAAAACTAATAGAATACTTCAGGGTTGGGCCGTTCCAGATTGGAATATTTTATGTTGAGCATATCATTTGTCTGCCAAATTGACAATCTGAAAATATTGTTGCAACAACGCACAGATTCTGGTTCTAATAAAGGCGCCCCCTACACTTCAAGGATTCGCAAAGACAAGGAGATCCTTCTGTAAGCACAAGCTCGTACTGATAGTCATATGTTAGCTCTTCACCCAAAGCAATCTGTCAACAAGAAAAAAGCAAAATGTAATCCATGGCATACAAGGAAGCTACTAAAATTCTGTCCATTGTTCACAACATAACATGCAGAACTGAATGTTCTTCACAAACAAGGGACGAAACTTGGCATTGTTGTGCGATGTTCATTATATCCATGCATACCATTATCTACCCATCAACCAGGATATAGAAAGCAAATTTCTTAAAACATTTGCCAATAAGCCGGCCTTTTTTTCTTTTCATCAGCAGAGCAGGGTAACATTTTAACAGAGATGTGACCATCGATATCTATGATACAGTCTCTTCACATATAATGTTTCTTATGACATACCAAATCAAGAAAAGAATTTGCAAGTAGAAATTTTCAAAGCATCATATACATTGGATTCTTTTAAAGTAAAATAGTCCTACAGAGGAGAGTGCTTACATCTCGATTTGCATAAAAACCGATATGTGCACGTTCAGAATCCATGCTCTCTACAAGAACTTGATGATTGACAAGATTTGGGGTGCAACTACAACAACAAAAAATTGTAAGAGGAAACCAACAAAACGTACATGTAGAATGTAAAAGACAGAATGCGGTATAGTTGCTCATCACAAAAGTTTAGGCTTTTGTGGAATTAAACAAAATCATGGTTTATAAAAAAAAATAATAGTTAAGTTTTTATCACATTACTGCATTTAATTGTTGCCAGGAAAATAACGTGGGTACAAATACACCATGTTAATATTCGCTAGCCAAAAAAAACACCAGTCTCCCTACAATGCATCTAATTTGTAAGGAGCAGAAATACAGTCATCATGATATTGACGACAACGTGACTGTCCAGGACATTTTTAACAGCTCATAAAGAGCATAATAAATAATAGCAAGTAGCATAGATTCGTGTATGGTGAAATAAGCAACATGCCTCGCCAAAAATTAAATATCTGTTAAGTAATTCAAGTTAGATTGAAGAAAAGGAAGGAACTCATAAAATTTTACCAACTGCCATTTTAAATCTACTAGTATAGCAAAATAATCCGTTAATGAACCAGGTTGCTACCAAGCCATGTCAAACAGTATGTTAGTAGCAAAATGCTCACCTATGATTGACAAATCTTGAAACATTTCCAAATTTAGTAGCATCTACTACATACGGAGCCTGTCCTTCAACCAATCTGCTCATATCATTAACACGAGCGTCAATGTTGTAGAAATAACTGCAATGCTCTGTGCCATATCTGAAATTGATATAGTCCGAGTCAGTATAAAGTGTGGAAACATCAACTAATTCAAAAGAGAATACATCTTGAAAAAATGTAAACCTTCTACGCCTATCATGTGCCTCTTTCACATCTAAAACTTCTCCAATGTATTCACACACAAATGTGCCACGTAGAATAGCTTCACCAGCCCTTACTGCCCATCCCTACAAATCATAGCATAAAAGTCAATGTAGCAAGCCTTGTGATTTGTGAAGTGTTTAGGGTTAATAAAAAAGAGTAACCTTTTTCTCTGTTTTAAAGACTTCCAATTTGACTCGTACTCCATTCTGCAATACTCTATTCGGACAGGATTTATTGCATCTGCACATGTGATTACACTCATAGACAAGATAACCTTCCTGCAGTTGTTTAAGGACAATCCCCATAATGCAACAAAAATCAAAATTTGTTAATAAATAATAGAAATAGAAAAGAAATAAAAAGCTGAAATTTTCTGTATATGGCCCTGATCTATGAAGGGAACTTAAGGTAAAATCACATAATAACGATATTTAAAAATTTCTAAAAAATAAGGCAAGATCCTACGTCATGTTATTGCTAACAGAGGTAAGTCAACACATTCAAAGCAGCCATAATACTATTAGAAAACAGAACCATTCAAGTAAGAAGTATAAAATTATTCAATATTTTAGCAAGTACTAGACATATCACCACTAAAAAGCATAACAGATGCAAAATTAATTCTTAGTTCAGATTTTGTATACAACAGTTTAATAAATGAAAATAACTTACCTCCAGGATTATTCGACCATTCTCATCATATGGGAACCTGCCACGCATTGGTTTCCCAAATATGTCTTTTGCATCATCATAGTCATTGCCAAAAAGGTACACATGATCACAAGTTTCAGGACAGCAGGTACTGTATGAACAGGCACATCCCAGTTGCAGACTCTGCCAATAATTAGACAGGCTAAAGAATATTAAAAATCAATTAAAAGGAACGAGGTAATGTACAAAATCTTTATTTCTTAAATTCTAAAAGAAAAAAGAGAAAAGGCATCATTGTGTAGAAATCAAACATTGCTTGTGTGCCTAAGAAGTACTGACAGTCTAGATCCTAGATAGATTTTACAAGTAACAGAATTTTACAAAAAACTGAGTAGAATATGATCTATTTTAGATTCATTATCCTTCTTGGTTAGAATTTGATCAAAGAACAAATTAAGTCTCAGTGAACTACCTCTGAATCAAGAATGAGGGATTGATCAAGCATTGGCTTTGTAACATAGGTAAAGCTCTCCCAAGGCCTAGAAGGGTTTATATTTTGTCCGTTACAGCCATTGATATGAAGAGAATGCGCAAGTTCTTGATCTACTACACAAATCACTGGAACTGATTCCTTCCCAAAGCTAATGTCATCACACAAGACCACAGCCTTTTGAAGTGAACCTAACTTTAAAGTTCGTGAATTGATGATGCAGTGAAATTCATCCACCTCCCACTCATCACTTGTAGGATCAGATAAATTCAGAGCTTTGGGGATTACAGAACTATTAGGAAGAGAATCTAAAGGAGATAGAGAAGCTTGAGCCTTTAATACATTACAACCTCTGGGACAAATAAAACCCTCCTGAGGCCAACTTACCAAAATATTATGCTCACTGCAAAGTTTTGCTGCCTTCAAATAGAGCTTTTCAGGAAGAATTCCATATTTCTCCTCCAGTGATGCCACCAGACTAACTTTGCAGCAAGCAGAGCGAGCAATTGATAAAATATCAAGATTGTTTGGCCGAGGTTTCGTCTTCTGAATCTCGGAAAACAAAATCTTTGAAACAGCTGAGCATTGATGTTCTTCCAATCTACCAATGTTTGTTGCTTCAGTAACATGAGGTTGTATGGTTATTCCTCCTGTGCCATGTGAAATTGTTTCCTGAATGCTTCGCTTTAAATTAGCATTAGCCTTATTTCTAAGCCTGTATGATGCTGCTGCTAAACTTTTTTTAAATCTGGGGCGGCTAAGTCTGCCAGATTTTAATCTGTACGCATAATATTGAACTCCTCTCTTTGCAGGGCGACTGCTTGCCAGATTAGGCCCCATATGAGCAGCTTGGTGATGTCGTCCTAGGTCAGGTAGTAAATCAAATTTCAATCCACAAAACCTGCAAACAAATTTCCGAAAACCACCTGTATTCTCAGAATTATTCTCCAAAGGGGCTGAATTACCCGGATCATGTTTTACTGGAGAATCTTCACCAGTAGATAAAGTTTGCGGCTCAGGAGCTTTTGATGGTTTAAAATCAACAGGGTGAACTGATAAAACATGCTGCCATAATTGTTCTGCATTTCCAAAATGACTCCCACAAGGAATGCACTGGAGAAGCATGCATTGTTCAACAAATTGCACATGGTGTCTCTCCTGAACATGTGTTTCCAACAGTTTCTTGTTAGTAAATGAATCCAGACAAATAGCACATGCATAGCCTCTAAACAGCCACTGTGCCTCCTTTTTATGACTGTCCATCCAATGGTTACCAAGTTCTTGGTCATCAGGAAATTCTGCAGAGCATAGCTTACACTTAATGGCATTTTCCTTATCATAGTCATCATTGTTTGTGGATGGCAAGAGTGGTGGTTCTTCCATCACAGAGAATATATCCATGTCATCATTGAATCCCCATATTGACTTCATTCTGGCCTTTTCATTATGAACTAACTTTTTAAAAAACTCTCCTACACTAGAATCTTTAGAGGCTTCAGTCAAAGCCCACTGAAATTGGACATCCTTAGGAACAGGGTTTCTTAATGACAAAATGCTTTTAAGAAGCCTGTAAAAAAGTTCACATGCTTTATGCAGATGTACCTTTTGCTCCCATGAGTTGCAGTCCCTCAAAAGTTCCGTGAACACTTCTTTTGATACTATTCTACTCTTACCATTTCTTGCACGCTTAAGCCAACTAGGGAGGTGACTTTCGCAGTACAAGCAATACCGTTTAGGACCTTCCCTACAAGGATTCATCTTATCATAGGGAGGGGAACCCATACAGTGCAGGGACTCCATTACATTATGATCATGCTCAGAATCCATGGGCTTCTCATTAAAGTTGTTTTCTCCATGTACGGAATCACCACCAATGGATGACACTGTATCCATTTGCAGTGGACTTTCAACATTTACTAATACCAAGTCTCTGGAAAGAATGCCCTCAGAACCAGTATAATTTTCTTCATGTTTCCTCTTTAGTGTATTCTGCGGTATATTTGAGATCTGCTCTGTCTCAGCATGTGGCCGGTGTTTCTTACAGAATAGAGAGCCAGGTAGGGCACGATGCTTACATCTAGTACCCAGAACAGTAGTGCCTTCACACATAGGAGTATCAAGTGTAACAGGCTTTTCAGATTTTGTTGAGCTGCCCAAAAACCGGGAGGATAAATGTACACAACAGTACACATCACCATCATTTGCCCATCTCACACACTGTCTTCCCTTTGCTTCAATATAAGCTATACATTGTCGATTCTTACTACCAGATTCTACAGATTTTACAACGGTCATTTCCTTTGTAGGTGTTGATTCCATTTCTTTGGTATGCAAAAAATGGGGATCAGTACTCTCAACTACAATTTCATTCCATTTATCGACCAAATGACCAGGTAAATCACTTGCCATAGACACCTCCCTGACACCTTCCTGTTTGCAAGACTCAGCTGCTAATGTGCTCAATGTGCCCTGATTCTTAAAGAAGCCAGGGTCAGCCTGAAGAGCAATAGTTTGGGCCTTGATTTCCACTTGTGAAGCATGTGTATCTGCTCGACGAACTTCAAGTTTGGCCCTTTTTCTACAAACCTGAAGGTTTGCTCGGTACAAATCATCAGAACTCTGTTGCTGTATGTCTTTGCTGATCGATAAGGAAGGTGGTGCCAAAAACCATTTCACTACATCATGCTTCCAGGTTTTCCATTCAGAACTTAATGTTGATTGCACTGGTGCATCAGAGAGAGTATTGATCCCATTCCACAAAATAGAATCAAACAATTCCTGAAAAAGAATACGGACTAAAATCAACCAAACATATTGGGCAAAAAAGGTTTGACAACTGTCTAAACAGGGCACGGGCACTAATTATTGCTTGTGATCGAAATTTAACAAGTCATTTCAGCCTAAGCACCTTAAAATAAGCACAATATTAGCCAAATCGTCTATATTGGCGAAGTACAGTATTTCAGGAAAGGATTCACAAACTGAAATTTCCAGATGGCAGGGGATAGACTCAGTCAACCTAAGAGGAAACTCAATATACAGATTTCATTTTTCACTGAAACTAACAGACAAACCATCTAGACTACATATTTTTATCGAAGAAGAATCACAATAAGCTTTATATTCTAGATACTTTAAGGGTACTCCAAGTGATAGGGCTCACGAAAGATAGGAAAGGAAAAAACAAAACTACATGGATCTATTTTTACGGTAGTTATATTACAGCTATATTTTCATTACTGACAGGGTATATAAGTAAACAGTATTATGGTTCCAAAAAATAAGGAACCTGAAACAGAATTAAATATTTTTAAAACTGAAGAAATGCAATTAAAATCATTAAAAGAATGCTAACAGAATCAATTAATTATTCTATTTCTTTCTAAAACTGTGACTGATGAAGCAACACTCTCTTTTTACCTGTTAAGGGAACCTCCCTTTGTTTCTTAGGCTATGTTTGCATGTCTCTCTCTGCTAAGTGCTGACAAAGCATTTTATGGAAAATTTCACAGCTTATTAATACAGACTAAAATCAGTATAATCTCTTTTGGATTGGATTTATTTTGATAAGCTAGAATAGAAAGTGAAACTAACGGAAACAGCTGAAAATAGCTCAACCAGTACCTATGATGAAGAGGTAATCCTAAGTGGTTCTTACCTGTACTAGGCACACATATGTTACCGGGGACTTAATGAATCCATACAAGAACATAGACAATATCCAATCACTTGGTCAGTACATATCAGATATCACTAAATTACAAGTCACTCTTTGAACTACACCAGGTTCTTTTGCTAATTATTTGGTTTGCTACGACTAAATGAAACAAGCTGCTACTTCACTCCCTTCAAATCCTATGCCTTCTTTACATATTTTTGCTAACATGATACTACCACTATTTCATGATATCTGTCATTCAAGGTTTATACATATTGAGAAAGTTATTAAATAATCCCAACTGGAGGAAAATATATCTGTATCTGACAAAATTAACCTCTATTGAAATACTCAACATAACATTATCACTTCATTAATGTTTACTCTCATTCCTGCTAGTAGAGATAACAAGACGGTAGGATAAAGTTGGAAAAAATATTTATTATTTTTCGGCTTCTATTCAAAGAGATAAAATGGCAGATAATTTAAAGGGGCAAAAGTATGTTTTATGGAGTTCTGTTGAAACCAAAAGAACAGAACATTATTAAAATTGTATTTGTCATGATCTAATCACTTTTTTTAAAGGGCATCAGTCTATTGGGTTCGTTGGGCCAAAGACTTTATTTGTTACATGCTAGAAGCTAGATAGTAGGTGGGACATACAAGACAACCAATCATGGTGGTTAACACGACCACATCCCATTAACTCAAAAGTAGCAAGAGATCCAAATTCCACTATTATCACTTTGGTTCAGGACAGCCGCAAAAGGAGGCTAAAATACTACTAAAGTTAAGAGGTCAACAACATTGTAGATCTATTTCTGCTAACTCCATTGATTATATGGGTTATAGACTGGTCAATCAGCAAAGCTTGAATGTCATTTTATCCGATGCACTTAATGAAAGAAAGGAAGCAAGATAAAATGTGAGCAAAAAGTCCTGAGACATCCTTTAGCTACTCAGAAATTATATGCATTGCAGTATTCTATTCTTTCTTTACTCGTCTCATCTTTTATGAGCAAAAGTATGCTAGTTGCAATAGTGATCATGCAGTACGAACATAATCCATTTTTCTGGATTCTAATATATGAATTGGTAGTCAGAATCACAAGGTACCTCCTTCAGTAGCTCCACTGAATCAGCACTATTTGCACTCTGACATCTTTCAGTCCAAGAGGGATAAGAATGTCGTAACCAGTCAACATTTATATGGTGCTGTAGTATGCTCTGTAAGAAACAATAATGAGTTCAACTTCATCAGTCACACAAAGAAAATAATAGACAAAAATTCATGGAAGCAATCATTGTTGCCTTTATATTAAGAAAATAGTAACATTAGGACTTACAAAACTTTATAGCAATAATATAGCCCAACTGACATAAATTGCAGAGACTATCCAAACCATACTGTAGTTATTAGCATTCAACTTCAAAAATATTGGTATTTCAGCCATCAGTCAAATCTAATATTGATTTATTTGATAAAATTATCAATTACAGGTAAAATATGCTAAGCCAAGTACACAAAATGAAATCTTAAAAGGGAAAAAGAAAAATGGATAATGTACTTTATTGAGGAGATACCAGGTCAAGCTCTCCCTCTCTCTACCTATTTATCTACTGACCTATCTATCTATCTATATGTGTGTGTATATATATAGAGAGAGAGAGTAAGAAAAGGCACATATCTAATATAAGAACATCGGAAAAAAATGAATTGTTACTTATTTAGTGATGATATAATGAAATACATGATATACCATGCAAAGTATAAATTAATTCATGACTGGTTGTACAACAAGAAACTAAGGTACTCCTACACACATGAGCATGTCATAGAAAGGAGAGGGAGAGAAATGGTCTCGTATCCTCTAACATGCCATAAAAAGAACCAATACTATCCAAGAAAAATGATCAGAAGCTTGCAGAAACAATACGAAATAAGAGAATGAGAGACCTATAAACCATGTACAAAAGATTATTAACAAATACAGAATTAATAAAGCACTTACCAATGCCCAAACTTCACATGCCAAAGATAAGCAAAAGAATGATTAATGCTTACTTCTCACTATTTCAATGTCCAACATATATCCAAATCTTAACCATTAAATCATCTTTCAATGCATTGCAACCCTATCAATTAATGTTCAACACATTCTTTGTGCATAAAGTTCAAGATTAAAATATAACAAATTTTCGCATTTAATGGACTTAAAATATGTAATAATGGGCAAACTTATTGCAACCAATAAAAGCATATCATCACTTCATCATGCTAGTTGAAACCTCACTCAATTTTTTGTTTATTCTGACACTCAGTGTATAAACCAGGCAGAGAAAGATAGCTAGAGGGAGTTCAAACTTTACGACAAAACAAATTTTAGCAATTTAAGTTTCCTAGTAATTATACTAATCCTTACAGTTTTAGCAAAACAATAGAAAACAGTATTGATTGCTAAATCATGTCAACATCTACACATAACTATACTCAACAACTGTAATACATTAATAAAACAAGTATTGAGCAGTCATAAAGTTCAAGCTCTAAAAGAAACTCCCTACTCCAAAAACTATCATCGAGAATTGGAATTTACATTATGCAACTTTAGAAGCATTCTTCCAAAATCAGAATAACCATTACAACGAGAAGCCTCCATGGCAAACTCCTTCCAGACCTTCATATCACGAGCAGTTTCTGTCAAAGCCTGTATGTATTGAAAAAACCTCCAGTTAAAATGTGAATGAATATATATATATATATATATATATATATATTCATATATAAGAGAGAGAAAAAGAGAGACTGCAAGAAATGAAGCGGAAAAAAGGAAATAGTGTCACCATCATCGCATACATTAAAAGGAAACTGATCGACCATGTTCAGCATGCCAACAACTAGCTTACGCATTATAAACCGCCGTGCAACAGTCAAGTCTTTTACCATTTTCAGCCCCACCTGATGAGTCTTATATGCAATGGGATGGGGAAACTCATTAATTGATCTAACAAGTAGCATGTCAGCCCAAGAATAAATCCTTGTGTGTGGAAAGAATATAACAAAATATTTCTTTCTTTCATGTGTTGGTTTTGCTTTCAACGTTGATAACGGCCAGTCAGCCCTTGCACACCGGATACCAGCCTGCCACTTCCCCCTCCACTAAAAATGATGGAGAAGTTACAAAGAAAAGAAATCAACAAGGCTTGCATTTTTTCATTTTCCATCTTTTAACAGTGTAAATCTTACAATTTTCTTAAATGAAACATGCCTAAGGAGGTTTCCAACAGAAACATAATGTGACCGAAGATCTCATGATCAGGCATTCAAGATCAATTAGAGTAGTGAATTAATAATAGTTTCTTAATAAATAGAAAGAATTGTATCAGTCATCAGGAAAAGAATTATGCTTACCTTGACCCACAATGCCACTGATCCATCCCCCTCAAGCCACTTGGGTTCAGAACATGACAAGTCTCCTTCCCGACTGTTGTTTGGTGATTCACTTTCAATTGTATCAACAACAGAGATAGAGTTGTCTGATGTCAAGCAAGGTTCATTTATAATGTCTTCTTCAAAATCATGTAAACCACAATAGTCATTTTGATCATCCACTTGACAGTCACAACATGAAGCTCCAATGCATTGACAATCTGAATTAGTTGACAAACCACATTGTCGTTCTATCTGAGGCCCTTGCATTTTATGTGATGATTCATTCAGTTGAGCAGCAGCTGCCAGTTTGACTTGCTCACTATTTTCAGCACAATTAGGTTCTTCCTGATATACAAAAGCAGTTCCTGAACTCTGCTGATTGCAATCAGATTCCCCAGCATATTGAACACCAGAACAAGGAAGCACTTCCATGAGACTATTTCTAGAGTAGAGTTTGGTATATGATATTTTGCATGATATGCCTGATGACTCTGTATCTCACCACTCTGTTAAAGTGAATGAGATTCAGTGAAAAAGTCAGACAATGAAGTTTTAGCCATGGTAATTTACAAAAAAAAAAGTTCAAAATAAGAGGAATAAATTATATGGAAACTTTGTGGCACAAGCAGGTCAAATTTTATTTTTTTTAAAAAAGCAAAAGGTAGCTCAATTCACAAAGCTCTCTCCACTTCGTTATCTAAGATCGATAGAAGTACATAACCTTATCCCACACCACACAGACAGAAAATGTTACTACTTTCTATAACTAGAATCTTCTTCTGACAAGACAGTAACCTTAGTTGCACCAAGGAGCGCCGTCAAACTTAAAAGATATTACAGAAAATTTATGTGTTCATTCAGACAATATATTGTAGAATTCATAAAAACACCATATATGTCCTTTTGACACGAAGAAAACAAAACTAAAACTCATCTGGATTAGTCTAAAATTTCAAGAAACAGAAAGTAGTTAATAAAATAAAAGTTTATGAAGATCCATTTTAGGAGTTTCAATGATTTCTAAATACAAATAAAGAGATATAAACATGATAGAACCAAAAAAAGAATTAACATATCAAGTTTCCCTCTTAAATTTTGATATTAATAAATTGGAAGCATAGAAGAATTGAATCTGTATCAGTACAACCATTTCAAGGAAAATGTTGATTGCAGACTAGAATATTAATGCTTATTTATCAGACTCACAATTATTAATCTAACCTACTGACAGGTATATGTCTGGAATCTGGAAGTTAATTTCTGTTTGAGGTCTATTCAGTCGAGCATAAATAAAAATGCCTTATTTCCTATCGAAGTTCAAACAACCTTGCTATAATATAATAGAATCAGGGAGACAGAAACCATGATTACCTTGCCAATATCCATTTAGTTTTCATAAGAATTAGAATTTTTTGTAGTAGCACCCTTCCTTTAAATTCAACAAGATTTATATTAAATCCGTAATTATTAGTTTCACCTATTGACATATTTCTAGAGGTTAATATTAAAATGTCATATACCTCCATGATAACCTTGCTACTCCATTGTAGTCCATACTAGTAGAATCAAGGACCATAATGACCTTGCCAATAATGCAAATTTAAAACTATATTAATCTTCAATTATTAGATTAATCTAATGCCAAGTGTTTCTACATGTTAGTTTCACTTGCTGATGTCTATTCAGGAATAAATAAATAATTCAGCCTTGCTTTTCTATCAGAGTTCAGATAACATTGCTACCTCGTACTAAAATCAGGGGCCATCCCAAAAGATTCTTAGGTTGAAGGAGAATCAAATTTTTGCAGTCCTAATAGTGCATTAGGGGATTGAATGTCTAGTGCTCATGTATGCGGATGTGTGTGTATTCATCACTATCTATAATTCTAGAGAAGAGTAGCATGATTATTTGAACTTCGAAAGAAAATTAAGGCAATTCATTGTGTTCCTGAATAACCATTAACATCAGAGCATAACCTCTAGACAAATCAGTCAGTAGATGAAGTAAATAACTGTGCATCTAATATAATTGTAAACTATTCTCAGACACTGGACTGAGAGTTAAAACTCTAGAGGGAAAAAACATCTCATAGTCATAATATTTTTAATTGTTAATAATTAATTTTTAAAAACTTCATTGATGTTAAAAATATGTAGCACAAACACTTTAAAGTTGAGCTTAATAAATGCATCCCAATTTCGTCATTCAAATATTCAATTAAATATCATTCAAGATTATTTAAATTTCTTGAAGGAGTTTCATGTAACTAGTAGTGCGTACATAAAAAATTGATTAGTTCATCAATTACAATACTTGTTTATGGATTCTTTTTATGACTGCATAAGGCAATGACATTAACGAGTTCAAATCAGTTAAACAGAACATATGCAGGATGGTTCAAAAATAAGTTTTATCACCGTCCAAAAATTTAAATGCAACGAATTATAATAAGAATAACAGCATAAACTCTGTATAAATAACATAATATGGTCCACTATCCTCCCGGACTCTCGGGGTGTAGGGGTTGGCAACTCGACTTTCTGAATTGGCTTATCCAACCCCTGCTTCATTCTGTTCAATGTAAACTACAGGGAGAATCCACAATTTCTTGATTAAGACCCCCAATGACAAAAGTCGTCTAATAAATAACAGGCTTTAATAAGCTAAACATCTTTTAAAAAATAAGTATCATTTATGAATGAATTTTGAGAAGACAATGAATGAATTTTGAAAAGACAAATAGTTCACGCCTAACTCCTTAGCGAATTATTTTTTATGGAAATTTGAATTAATACCCGCACTGCAGAAATACTATGTGATTCCGAGTTATTGTGTTGAGTTCAGGTAGATTCGTACTTTATTAGCATTAGAGAAATTAATTCTTCCTTAATGGAATTTCAGGGCTGATCGAAATAATTAGTCTTGAAGCCCAAAATTAATTGGAGCAAAGTAAGATTCCCCAAAACAAATCCAAGCTATGATCAAAACAGAGTTATGTCTGGCATCATTTTTATCTGACAACGTTAGTTCATATCTCCAAGCTCAACCCTTAAACCCACACCCCAAATTTAATTTAATTTTCAAATTTTATTCAACATGTTAGGGTAGGAATGAAATGATCACAGGTGTAAATAGCAGCAGCAAAAAAAATTGTGCAAACAAAGCTTTTAAAGTTCTCAGGTTTAACAGGCACAAAACCCGATTAAGGTCAGGATCTTTATGAAATCACATTCGCCACCAAAACCCTTAATGACGAAGACCCAACAGTGAAATTGGCCTAAATCCCGGCATTATTATTGTGGGCAGGCTAGTAACACGATGATAAACCCTAATCAAAATCCATAGTCTATACTCTATTAAGATGATGAGCATGTAATGTAAGTGCATGCCTGAAGAACGAAAAAGATGTGCAGAATCGTAAAAGAAAAACCGGACATGAATCAATTATACCCCCGACTAAATAGAGGTGCTGCTTAAAACGTTGAACGAAAAGGGGTAAGATCTTGCCTCCTGCCATTACTAGTACGTCTTTTTCTGTTACCTATAGAGAAATTTTTATAATTTTTTTGGCTATATAATATATAACGTACACAAAATATATGCATATAAGGGATGATGAGCTAGGTCAGACACCATAACCAAATTGACTGCAAAATATGTGACATTGAAAAGAATATAAATAACATTGGCTAAGCGAAAATTGAGAAAATAAAAATGAAGGTAGGAAAAGGGGTAGTGGTAATGTACCTTAAAAATAAGAGTGGGGGAAGTTTACGCACGAAGGTCAGGGTCAGTATTTTGCTGGGTCTATTAGAGAGGTGGTGGTGGGTGGATGAGTGGGTGAAAATGGTTTTCGTTTTTTTATGTGAAAAAATGTTGTGCCTCTTTTTCCCTAATTCCTAATCGATGCTTCCCACACTCACTGGGTCTACTTCTTAGTCATTCATAGATAGATTCATAATTATATATTTCTATATACCAAGTGCGGCTCTAGGTTTTAGACATTCGAAGAAAGAGGGGATGGGGTCAGCTCCCGTGCCCAAATTAAATCACACCCCAAACAATTTTTAAAAATCCTTTTTTTCAAAAAAACACGCTAAAAGATTGGATTTTTTTTAGGTTCAAATCAAATCAAATGGCAGAATAGGGAAGAAATTGGTAAATAGTAGAAAAAGGACATTTGAGAGAGAGGTGTGTGGTGGGGTTACAAGGAATGGGGTCCTATAGGAATTGGAATAGGAATAAGAATTGGAATAGGAATAGGGATAGGGGCTGGGTTTTATGAGCGTTTCTGCATCCAACGCTTACGCGAGTGTGTAACGCGAGTCTCTTCAGCTTCGTGCCCCAAATTTATTTTCCAAAGATCTAAACAAACTTATACCTTTATCATTTATGTACGAATTTAGGAACTAATAAATTTATTTTTTAATTTCCATATCTATCATTTTATACTATAAAGGTTCAAATAATAATAATAATAATAATAATAATAATAATAATAAAATAAAAAGATTTGAACGCAAAAGGGTAAGGTTGGCATGGTGGGTATCGAGATGCGAACAGTAATTGCCTGAGTTTTCGGTTAAAGAGAAAGGTCACGCCAAAACAATGCAAAAAAGTATAAAAAAAATGTACTTTGACTTTGTCTGTTACTGTGGCCATCGCAACCCAAACGATGTCGTATCCTATGTCTGCCGTTACATTTATTTTGATTAGTTGAGAACGTGGACTCATGATGTGGACCACTTCCGCATCATTTTTGTATACATTAATATATTTACAAATATATATATAAGTAAATTATACTTAAACATAAATAATAATATTAATAATATATTTATAGCACTATGTACATCATTAATTCCTTATTTTAAATTACTGTTTTTCTATGAAACATTTAAAGTAACAAATTAAATACATATTAAAATGTGATTTTAACATTGTTTGAAGTTTTTATAATTAATTTGGTCTGTTCATATTTCACTTTTATTTCTGCTTATAATATAGTGAGTTAGAATATATTTACTACTGCTCACAATAAATTTAAATTTTATGGAATTTACTGTATATTTTATGCATCGAGATCAGTTTTATATTGAATACATTATATAATGAATTAAAAATTCGTTTATCAATCTTGTATGTAATGTTGTAAAAGATAATAAATATAAAATTTAAATTTTATTACTAAAAATCATTTTTTATTTTAGAGAAAAAAATATTGGGATTAATCTAGAGTAATGGGAGATAAGTTTTTACACATAAAAGATAAATAGTATATATACAGTAATTATGTAAATACTTTCATATAACGAGTTTGTTATATTTTACTACATTTATTTTTAAAATTCGTATTAACACTTATCAGCATTGTACAAAATTAATACTCACGATGCATTGTATACACGTTATACAAACTTCACACACACATATATAATAACATTAAATATTAATTTAAACAATTATCATTCAAATTTTCAAATTAAAAAAAACACTTTTTAAAGAAACTAAAGCGAATTAATAATAAACTAGGTAGAAAGGAAAATTAATATATTTTAAAAATATATAAATTTGTTAAATGTTCGTAAATAATTTCGTCTATTTTTTTACTTGCTATGCTTTTATTATTTGTATCTGATGCACTAAGCTGACTTTTATTTGCTGTAAGCCAGTAAAAAGAGGATATATGCTATGCAATTTGTATGATATTTTATTTATTTATTAAATAAATCAAATTCCATTATTATAAGTAAAAAAGAGGGATATTTTTCAATATAACAGAAGATAAAAAAAGAGAGAGATTCATTAGTTTTTCTTACCTCAAATGTGCTTGGCAGAATTTATCTCTTGACGAAGATGAAAATCAACATACCAGTAAATTCTTAAGATGATAAAACCCTAATTATAGTAATAGCAAATGGTCAAACTTAGATTTTAACTTGAATTTTCTTTTCATTGATAACCATTGCATGCAAAAGAAGGAGAAGAAGAAGAAGAAGAAGAAAAAAAAAAGGCAGAAAAAGAACTTACCAAAACTAAAATTCTCCAGTTTGATGTTGGATTCTGTTTCTGCTAACTAAAGGCTTAAATATTTTATTCATGAAAATGTGAGTAATGTGAGGTAGTGAGAAAAGAGAAGAGAAAAGAAAAGAGAAAAGAAAAGAAAAGAAAAAGAGTGAGAAAAAAGATGAATAATGAAAGGAGAAAGGTTATTGTCTGGCGGCTTTGCAAATGAGAGAAGATATATTGTGGCTTTTTAAAGGCCCATATGTTTTACTTGGGCTTCTTTTAAAACCCAAAACCTAATTTAACTTTAATTCATTTTTGAGAGATCAATACTTCTAAATAAGTTCTAAACATATAAATTTAATTTAATTATATACATTCTACCATGTTTCAAATGCATTTTTTTTTATATTACGTACCATATTATCATATTTTTTAAATGTCCATTCAATCTCAATTTGACTAATCAAAATCCAAAACTGTATTCAAAAGACTACAATTATTCAATTATATAAGTAATTTCAAAACAAAAACTACGAGTCTTAAAGCCATCAAATCATAGTCAACCAAATACAGAAAAAAAAAAGTTGAGACAATTACTTCTTCTACCATATTATAAAAATATATTTAAATAAAAAAATTCTGGATTCCAAAATTCTTATTTGGAAAACGTCTCCAAATTAATTTTTTGTGATTTTTTTAAATGTATTTTTTTATTTCAAAACTGTTTTTTTAGGATGGAATTTTGATTTTTCAATTCTATTTTGAAATATTTCCATAACACGCAAATTTATTTTTCTGTAATAATTTTTTTTATTCCAAAAGGAAAGAGAATTTTATAAAATTAAATTAAATTGGATGGAGGTTCAATTCATCATTTGCACAATGAATTAACCAGAAGTGAAAAGCACCACAAAATAATTCAAAAAAAAACGAGTGAAATAACTAAATACTCATAAAAGTTAAACTAATTGAGATAATACATTTTCGAAAAACATTAAAATTGACATAAAGAGTAAGGATGAAATAAGATAGAGAGATTTTATGATGGTTACTAATTATAAATTAGTAATTACATTGTAATATAAATTAGTAATTACATTGTTAATATATTTAGTTTGTTGTTAAACTTGAAATTGAAATGCTATCATTATGTTTTATTTTTCTCTAACAAACTCCGCGGTTTAAAAAGTTATTTTTCAATTTGAAAAACGACTTTTTTAAGGATTCAAAATATTTTAAAATTGGGAAGACAAAAGTCATTTTTAAATTAGATAAATAAATTAAATCATATTAAGGTGTGATAGTAAATTTCATGTAACAATTATTAATGTTACTTCTGTAACCAGAATCATTAGTTTCATTAACACAGTATTTAAGAATTGAAAAATATTTATAACTTTTATTTTAAAATAAATAATCTTTTAAAAATTTGAGAAACCAAGATTCATCATAAAATCTAAAAACTAAACAAATAATCAGGGCCTTACAAAAATTGATTTATTTCAGTTTATATTTTTGCTGTTAGGAAGCAAGGATGTTTTTCTTTTCCGGGAGTTAGTAAAAACAAATAACACGTCGCTGTAACCTTTTAAATAATTAAAAAATATTTAATTTTTTCTTAATAAATTAACTTTTATTATAATTTTTAAATCAGATCACATATTCGTTACAAGAAAAATAAGTAAAAATTATTTTTAAAAATTAAAATAATTAGTTATTATTTCATTGAATTAGAAATTATTTTATAAATTAAAAAAATATTATTATTTAAAATAATTTTTATTATTAATAAAAGTTTATAAAATAATTTTTAAATTAATATCTAACTATTTTTAGTTATTTACTATTTTATATTTTAAATTAATTTATTATATAAGATAGTTAAAACTTTAATAATTAATATAGATATTAATTTATAAATTATTTTTTATTAATAATAGAAAATATTTATATTTGAATAATCTTTTAATCTCTAAAATAATAGCTAATTTAGTCAAAATAATTAATTAATTTTGTCTTTAAACTTAATTGTTATTTAATAATTTTTTAAATGTATTAAATTGAGTAAAAGGTAAAAGATTTAATGTTCCTAAGTTCATATTATTTTCAAACAAGTATGGAGTTTGGATAAAAAGAATGTGATTGCTAGGTTTTTCTTTAGTAAAAATTGGGGAATCAAGTGTTTTAACCAGAATCATAAATTCTTAAGAAAAAAGTATTATTAATGAAGGAAATTATATTAAAAATAATTCTAACAAAAAATTTAAAATATAAAACCAATAAATATTTCATACTAATTTTATAACAAAAGTGGTGACATGTTTCAAGAAAAATATATTAATAGATAAGTGGGTGATTTGTAATGTATTGTGATGTTATTTAGTTTTAGTATTTGAATAGTTTATTTTTTAATTCTAAAATATAATTAAAAGTATAATAGAAATATATTATATGTATAAAAAGGAAAATTTTATTTATATATTGTGATAAATTCAATAGCTTATTACGTTTAAAGACTCTATTCACAACTAAATTATACGACAAACTTTAAACACATATGAAAAGTATTTTGGCAAATTAAATTTTTTATTTAATAGATTAAAAAGTATAAACATTTTAACCCCGTATGTGTATACGATCTTTTAAATACTTTTAAAAGTTTTTTGTATTTTCTTTCTGTTGATAAATATTACATTATAAATTTATAATAATTATAATTTTATTGAATTAATATATGACGTAAATTTATCATTCTTATTATATATAATTTTAATTTAAAATATGATAATCTTATAATTAATAATATTTAAAAAAAAATAGTTTTCACGAGTCTATTTAAACTTTTCTATACAATTACGATGTTTATTTGAGTTTACCTACAATTTAGTAATTTTTTTAATGAATTTATTTATTAAATTATAATAATAATAATAATTGAGTATATTATTTATTTAAAGGTTTTTTTATTGCGTAGGTAGATTTTTATTAAGAATAATTATTTGAAATTAAAAAAATAGTTATTTAAAGGATAAAATTGTAAAAAATTGTGTTTTTTTTTTCAAATACAAATTTCTCTAAACTTCTTAAAATTCAAAATTTCAATTTAAAATAAATAATTGTTAAATTTATTATATATTAATATTATAAAGGATAAAATTGAAAAATGAAGTGTCAACCAACAATTGAATTCATTTTATATATTGTTATAAATAACTATTAAAATAAAAAATATTATTAAATTATAAAATATTTTTATTAAAAGTAATTGTAAAAATAATTTTTTTAAAATTTTTTTTGTAATTATTTTTTTATTGTGTAGGTGGTTTTTTATTAGGAACAATTATTTGAATTTAAAAAATAATTATTGAAAGAGTAAAATGATAAGAAATTGGGTTTTTTTTTAATTCAAATTTTAATTTAAAATAAATAATTTTTATATTTATTATATTTTAATATTATAAAAGATAAAATATGAAAACTAAATGTATACATCAAATATGGAATCTCTTTGAGTATTGTTATAAATACTCAAGGATAAGAAGAGTCAATATTTTAAATTAGTGGTGGTATCAGATTTGGACAAGCTCTGAAATATCCATATAAAGACACTTAAAATATATATTTTTTTAACTCAATACAGGTAAATATTATTACAAATTTGTAAGAGTTAGTTTTAGTTTGATTTCTCTCATTTTTCTTCTTTTACAATAATAATGAATAATAATGCTCCTTCTACCCTGATATTAATAAATATTGAAGGAATTTTTAAAAATTTTTTTCATAGTCCATTAATTAAAGATTACTTTTATTACGTCGTTAACCTTGTAAATTTACGGATTAAGACAATATCATTTATGTCATTCACTGCTGGATCGGTCCAATGTAACTTTCTGTGAGGATTTTCGTAAGAGAATGTGAAGTAGGACATTACTTTCTGCACCTCCATAATTTAAAAAGACACTCCATATAATCTGAATATCCAATTTAACATTTGAAACTTGTATTCTAAAAAGTGTTTTCTGGAAAGAATATAAATTTCACTAGACAAATGCTTTTATTGTGAGACCGGTGTGTTTGAGTATGATAGCTTCTTATGCTTATCAACCATATACCATCAAATTGTAAAATAACGATAATTACAAAATTCTAGTAGATGTCGTAATTTTATTATATCAAATGTAACAAATAAGCATAAGCAATGTACTTTCATATGTGATGGACGATGCACTATTCGTACACTTTGTACAACCAACTTAGTCACGTGAGCACCAGGATATTTGTTCAACTCTGTTGTGACGTCATCGAACTTCATCCCAATGAGTTCAATTAAAAATGATTATGCTAATATGAAATCTAACACCACATACGACAAAACTACTCCCACAATGAGAGATACAACAATGCTAACACATCATCCAAATTGATGGTCATCTCACCAACAGTGAGGTGAAAATTAGTGTCGTGGTGTCACTTTTCCACAAGGGTTGAAATGAGACATTTATCATTAGTCTTATATCTAATGTTGCATAGTGACAACAATCTTGTGTTAAGCACCGTAACTTCAAGTTGGAGAGGGGGATCCCAAATTAACTTAACTTACATTTGTGGCAGACCAACTTCAATTTCCCTCGATCCTCATTCTCTCACAGTCTACAAGCCACATGGTCAACATAATTCAATAGCAAAGACATATCAATAGGACTCCAAACAAATCTCACTTTCTCATTGTGTTTTGCAATAACGGATGACAACACATCTACATCAATGACAATAACATTAATATATTTTAGATTGTGCATTTTGAAATATATATCCAAATCTAAAAGCACATTCTAGAATATATAATTCAAAATATATATACATTGTACATTCTCAAAAATATTTCTTATAAAAAAACACTTAAATATATAAATACATTATAAATTGCGCATTTCATAATCTATTTATGGATAAAAAATAGATGACTACAAATAAAAAAACAACATAAATACTCACCTCCTTAATGGGGTGTGGTGCAACATAGTTGTTTACAAAAGTGGGTAATGCAATTCCATCAAACCCCTCACACTAAAAAATAGAAAAAAAGAAGAGACAAGGAGTACGGTGGAATGTGAGGTCCAATGGTGAGAGGCATGAGAACTACTATGAAGTAAATCCAATAAATAATTTTTTAGAAATTATTTTAATACTCTCTTAATTATTTGTGCAGACTCTCCTCTTTGAAAAGGACACACATATCTTTTTATAAAAAGTAAATTACCAACAATTAATTTATTTTCTTAAAACTGCAAAGTTTTATATACCTCATGATAAAAAAATTTAAACTCTGTATTTCCTCTTGTTTTTCTGTTGTCACTGGTGATATTGTGTAATATGTTAGGACAAGTTGAATTTAGTCTTTATCTAAGTCAAAAGCTTGATTGGATGAATGCTAAACTTATTTTTCTATTTTTCATTTTCAACAAAACATTGCAAAACCTTCCGAAAAAAAAAAACCATGAAACACAATTATTATTTATGATTTGCTTGAGACCCACTCTTAATTAAATAATTGATTACACAGAGAAATTCCCTATTTACTATATTTTTCTCAAGTTCATACCAAAATATAGCGCAAAATGTTTAACATTTGTACTTTTTTATTATTGTTTTAGGCTAGCAAGAAATCGTGTTTATAAGAATTAATAAAGTGAATTCAGAAATATCTTACGCAAATTTAAAGCAAGTTTTGAAAATACTATTAAAAAATAAAATATTTATGTTACTTCTTATTTTAATAGTGAAAGCCGAGTGATATTTTACATGTTCATAAGAATAGAAGTTACTTTCCATAATAATTATAAGTATTTCATTCTATTCTTTTACGTTTAACAAATGTTAACCAAATAAATATTTACTAAAAGTAACATTCTTACGCACAATATTTTCGGAAATATGATTTATGAAAATAAAATATTTAGCTTGAACAAAATACTTCAAGATACAAGAAAAAAAAATGATGAAATGAAATGAAAAAAAATACTCCAAGACAAGGATAATTGTGTGTTGGAAAACTACTTTAAAAAATTATTTTAGCAAGCCCTGTACTCGAAAGGGTTAATATAGGATATTATAATAACATTTTTTTTGTATTTAAGAAGAATAATGTTTATTACATTTTTTTTTAAATTTTCACCCGATGAATATTTTAGAGTAAATTTTATCTTTGATGGTTTAAAATCAGGGCTAGTATTAGTGAAAACCCGTGTAATAATTGAGAAGATGGTTGAATGAGTTTTGCTTCTCCAATATTGAGTCTGGAAGAACAATTATGGTTGGGAATGAAATCAAGACCAATTAGGTTGGATTGACTAGACACCATGTTTAGTGGGTGAGCTTAATCATTGTACACTTGAAGCGCAGGTGAACATTGTTCCGTGGCTTTAAGTGGAAGATTGTTGGGTATGAAGTCAAGACCAATTGGGTTGGGCTGACTAGACACATGTTTAGTGAGTAAGTTTAATCATTGTGTTTCTCTTATAATATTCATTTAAAGAAATCATTGTACTTGTAATTGGTGTGCAACATGATAGAATGAAAATCTAATAATTGTCCGTGTGGATGTACGTTGCAATTGACGACCGAACCATGTTAAATCTTATGTCGTTTATTTTTCTGCAGTTGATTCGTGATTGTGTGTTGTTTCTGCGTGCGTTTTTTCCATCAATTATTTGTGGTAAAAACATGAAACATGGTGTATTTCTATGTTTTAGTGTTACACGTACCTAATAATGTTAAAGTGAAGAATGATGAGTGCAGAGGTTAAGAAATTCGCCATCATGCTTATAGGGAAGGTGCATGAATGCATGGTGTCAATGTGAGAACTACAGTTATGGGCGCAAATTTTGGAGAGAGTGTTGTGGAAATTCAGAAAAGTAAAGAGGAAAAGGAAAAAGGACATGAAGACAATGAGGTGCTTCCTGAATGATATATGTTAGAGGCTATCTTATTCTATCACCAAGATTAGACTAAAGATAAAGCCTGCAGAAACCACGATGATGTCAGTTCCTTTTTCTCAAAATCTCCCTTTTCTTCCAATTTCCTCTTCCTTCACATGTCATTTAATGCCCAAAATTTCATTTGCCTATACCAACTCCATGTTTTACACCACTTTCTTCATATTTTTATTCATAGAGTTAGTCAAGATTGGTTATAATATAAATGAAAATTATATTTTTTGGTTATGATCACAGATGTCTCATTGTAAATTGTGATCATATTAATTATGGACTTATGAGAAATATCAACATCTTTTTGTTTACCAAAAGGTTACTAAATATATGTGCTTGAGAGACTTAGGAACAAGTTCATATATGCATAGGAAAAACAACAGTTGAACTAAAGATGTTGATCAATGTTTGAACTCAGTAGTCTATAGTGGCCATATCTAGATTCTATTGCAAAATATTGATTATTGTTTTTGTTTTCTAGCAAGTTAGGGAGGGAGGGAGAATATGCCCTTTGATGGATATATATGATTGGCATGGACTAGTTTGTCCAAACCTATTTGGAAAGTTCATTTGTTGTGTCCCACAAACGGGATTCTACTACACCTCCCCATACCCATAACCAGAACCAAAACCAGTATGTGTGCATATTAGCCTCTTCTGGTTTTCCACAAACAGTTCTTCACTGTCCCTTTCACCCTTTTCTTTCCCACGTGTTTTAACTTATGGACACAACTATTGGTTGTAGGTTTTGTTTTTCCAATGGAGGCATGATGCTGCATTAGCAAAAAAATTATTCACATTTTGGAAACAACACCTGTGATTTGTTTTGGTCACTTCCTGGTCTCAATTGGGCAAGATATTTGTTTGAGAAGTCACTTTCATTCTTCTTTTTTCTTACAATTTTCTTCCTCCCATAGCAAGTTCAAGCGTGGAGTGTTATCACTTGCCAATAACTAATGACTAAATAAAAAATAATCACCAACATAATGACAATGATCGTTCCACTTATTAGTGTGACAGGTATGATAGTACAATAGGTGCTTCTGTAACAGGTTTTCTGTCACAAGTTCATGTGAACTAACTTTAAATTGCTTTTGAATGATCTGTGTTCAAAATTATTTTGGTTGTCATATGAAAACAAACAAACACTAGCTAATATAATATAGCTGGCAACAAAGACAAAAGATCTCAAATAACAAGTACCATAGACTGCATAGGCTTTTGAATTTACTCGCATATCAAAAACTTATAAGTTGTCTTGTTTGATCAGTTAAGCTAAAATAACCACCCTTCTTAAAATAAGTATTTGACTGTTCACACATAAAACACAGCTAAATCATTAGAAAATGTTTCCGTAAAACAACAATTTTACCATTTAAGCATGTTCACCTAATCTTATCTTGTGTTTATAAATGGTCTTGCAAGGAGAATCTCAGTTCCATAAAACTATGTGAACTTATATATATCCATGCTATAGGGATGCCATGTAGTTTGTACTTTTGTAATCCTGTTCCTCATTTAAAGAGGCTGTTGTATATGTTTTTCGATGATTACATGGATCAAGGGAGCATGTCTGTCAGATTAATTTGAAAATTTACCCATCATCATATACTAAGCTGCACATTTCTCTTGTTATATCAGTGTTTCCTGCCATTGAAAATCGTCCCTCTGACATAAGCCATATCGATAATAAGATAAAATAGAAGTTTCATTTGTTTATTTGTTGGGACGTGAAATGAAATTTCCACTCTGCAGTGAAACTTAAAATATATGATGCGTCCAAAGAAGAAACCCCGCACTTTGTGTTGTTCAGTTCATCAGTCTATAAGGAGAATAACTCCACAAGGCTTTTACCAAATTTGTCACTTTACTTTTTTGTATATAAAATGTTAAATTAAAGCTCTTTATATTAGTAATGCCACATACATAATCTCCTTCATCAGGAAAATAGATAACTTTGTTTGAGCAAAACTTTCGTACACTTGCCTATCAAAGAAGTTTACTGGTCTTTTTCTGTAGCTTTTCTTCGCTCTGCTTTCCACCAACCCACTATGCTAAAAAATATTAAGTTATGTTAGGATATAACTCTGTGCACTGAATATCACTGGGTGAATCCCTCTCCATTCCGTAATTTTCAACCTATAAAATACTTTCATTTTGAAAAGAATAGAATATCGTATGAACAACGTTCCTTCCTTTTTGTATCTTTCCTCAGCTTTCAGTTTCTTTTCAGTCTTTCTTTTTCTTTTCTTTCTTCCATTTGTCTAAACAAGTGTGCAACGAAAAAAAGAAACTCTTTTGCCAATAGGGGTGCATATGATTACGATAAGCAAGAACTGAGCAGCTACCTTACCGCACCCCAATCCTTTTCTTTTTTGTATTGATTTTGGAACCAAAAAGGTCAAGCCCCATTAGTATATTAGTACATATATTATTATATTTGTAGATTCTTTGACAAACGTTACTCCATTTGATACTCAAGGACAATATGGGTATCTCCCTTGTTATCCCTCAAAAAGTCATTTAGACAAAGAGAAACCCCACAACACACACATCCTCTTTTCCTTTCAAGCATCCAATGTTCTTTACCCCTTACCTTTCATCCCTTTTGAGGTAAATCCATGCTTTTTCTTTCTTGCAAATCCAGTATCTATTTTCCTAGGCTCACCTATTTTCTCATCATTCTTAATCATCGGGAAAACTTTAGTCTAAACTACAAAACTACGTTCATAAAAATACAATGATTAAGCACTAAAGCAGGAGAAACACTTATCAAACAAAGTAATACACATGGAGTTTAAATGTTATAGTATAATAATTTCAACTAAGGCTTTCTAATACTGTACACAGATTGCTCCAGTACACCTAAAAAATAAACAATACCCATTTACTTAGATCGCAATTTATCTTTTCAACCAAAAATGTAAACAATACCCAATTTTTTTTGTCTTCACTGTATTCTATCAAATCAAGTGGCTTAGTGTCTAAGGCATAGTTAAATGAGAGGTGCAAAATGAGACAAAGGGTGGACGGACGGTGGCCAACTCCCACTTGTTTTCTCAACAAGAGAAGAGAATGTTGAAAATAAATACGCTGCTATTCATACATATACTTTCCACTCACGACCCAAATAGTTGACAATGCATCCACCACTTATTTTCTTCTTCTCGTTGGTCACACTTTGGATCTCTAGTGAGACTTTAGAGTGAGATTTCTCCACTTTTTGAGGCTTTGACATTTTCCCCTCGTTCACCATTGTCAAAGTTATTCTACAAAAGACTTTGTTCCTTAAAGCCAACTCCGATAACTCCTTTTCATGCAAATGCAAAAAGGCCATCCTTTACAAAGGCCAGTAGTGGCTTAGCACTAGCAGTGAGAAGAACTCAGGAGAGTCTTAAGGGTGAAGGCGTGTTTGGTCACAAAATAGCAGTCTTTTCTCCACATTCATGCTCATGTCATAGACACTTAACAGCCAACGATCACTTTGTGGGAACTTGCAGGAAGGAAGCTTCACTGGGAACTAAATTTTGACTCTAGAGTTTTACTGGTGTTTTTAGCTCGTTTCTCAAGTGTGTTTCATCTGAGTTATGACTTGTGAAGTTCCAAGGTAGGATGGTTCATGATATCTTTATTGCTTTGTTTTAACACAGTTGAAGTTGTTGTTTATGTCAATTGTCAACTGTCAATTGTTTTGGTTTTACTGAGTGCAGAACTCTGTTTTGGGTGGCTTTCAGGTATGGGGCTTGAAGGGGGTGGAGAAAATAAAATGCTGGGACTGAGATTTACTCCAAGGCACAAACGTTCAAAGAGGTTCCTATCTGTTTCTTATGCTTTAGCCTTTAGCTTTTCCTGTTGCTTGATAGTGTGCTTAAGAACACATGATGTACTGTTGAACAACTAATAGTTGCTTTTACATTATCTTTGACGAGATTTTGCTTTAAACATGGACCTGGATATGGAATCAAACACCAAAGAGGGCTTCTTTTGTCATTCGTAGTCATGAATATCTATAATATATATACATCCTGATTCCCAACAATACAAGAGGAATTGCTATTCTTATATTTGTTGTGTTTTACATGGCAGTCTTCCTGATAAGAGAAAAATCGAGGAGGATAATCCAGATAATCGCATTCAGGCCTCAGATCCCACGAAGCTGGTAACTGAAATCTCTTTTTTCTATTCTTTTTCAATAATCTCAGAAATTGAAGGCACTGCATGTAGATAGATACATTCATAGCAGGCATGAAGAGGAGTGTATGATGCTGAAAAGCAATTTCATCATTCTTCCTTTGACTTTTAGGGCAAATCTTTAATCATGAATGATGTCAATGGTGGCCCAAAATTTAATAATAACAAACTGTCTTTCCAAAAGTCTAATGTAAGATGAGCGAACAGAGAATTGGTTTTGGCAAACAGTATCATTTTTATTCCAAACTTATTAATTACATCCATACTGTTTGGACATTGATGTCCTATTTTGATTTCATTATCTATAGTCCCCATGCACGACAAAATTTATTATCTTTCATGCCTAAGTATGGGTTTGATTTGATTCCAGGACACTGGTTACCTCACGGAATGTGATAAAGCTGAGAAAAACCGAACCCCTCCAAAAGAAGTCCACAGTACTATGAAGCAAGAGGTACAATAGCAGAAATGCTTCTGATCATAATTCTTTTGATGCAGATTTTGATGCAATAATATTTATTGCACTGTGGCCCGTTTCTCCATTTCTTTTTTGTTTTGTTCTTTCCCCTTTTTGGTACACTACATCCATTATTGAGTTTGTGCATCCCGCGTGTGGGACTTGGACCATATTCTTTTAATCATGTATATTTCGTTCGTATTTATTTATTGTTAAATTACCCCGTGACAGATTCTACAACTGGAGAGAAGATTACAAGACCAATTTCAGGTCAGAGGCACGTTAGAAAAGGCACTTGGAAACAGATCTTCATCTCTCGTTAATTCAAATGAGATAATGATACCCAAGGTACCAACAAGTTTAACTAATTTCGGGTCAATAAATATTGCATATACAAAACAAACTCATTGTCATATGTGTGTCTTGTATCATAAGACACAGACATTGTTATGCATTTCTGTAGTCTTAATTAATTTTTTTGTGTGTGTTCCAGCCAGCCACAGAATTAATCAGGGAAATTGCAGTGTTAGAGTTGGAAGTTGTGTATTTGGAGCAACATCTTCTATCATTATACCGTAAAGCTTTTGATCAACAATTATCTTCTGTATCTCCAACTTCAAAAGAGGAAAGTAGAAAGTTCCCTCTTACAACACTTAGTGCACGATTCATCAATGTTTCTGTGCCTGAGATCTTAACCAATAGAGAATGTTCTGCAACACCATCTAAAGACCATGAGCTTGAGACTCGGAGAAAGGAGCAAAACAGATATGAGCCTGAGACTTTAGGGAAAGAATACAACGAAAATCTACTAGAAGAAAATCATTTAGATTCTAGTGTTTATCGTTGCCATTCCTCGTTATCCCATTGTCCAGCGTTTACAAGAGAATCTCCTCCAGAAGAATCTTTAGCTAGATCTCTGCGTGCTTATCATTCCCAGCCATTGTCCATGTTGGAGGTAAATCTAAGTCTTGTTTGAATAGAGTTTTCAATGAACATATAAAAAACATAGGAAGATAAAATAAAATAAACTTAACTGTAAGTTAAAATCCAGTATCTCTCATGAGTTAAAATTAGTTTATGTATTGAGTTGTAGCGTAGCAATCATGAAATAATTGACTTTCATTGGATTTTAACTTTGAGTGAATGATTATATGCAGTATGCTCAAAGCTCTTCAACAAACATAATAAGTCTGGCAGAACATCTCGGTACCAGAATATCTGATCATGTTGCAGTCACAC